>NW_015170348.1:210832-226024 GCF_001447785.1 Gekko japonicus | reverse complement strand
GTTCAGCAGACCAGTTAGCAAGGACTTTGTGCCTTTCTTGATACATTGAAAGTACTTAATCATTTATAACATTGAAAAGTCTGTTTTGCCTGAAGGGGAGGGGGGAAAAATCAGTCAGTGAAAATCAGTCAGTACATCTCGGACCTTCCCCGAGTCCATTTCCAGTCCTTGGTTGGAAATGCGATAGCCCAGAAAGTCAATGTGTGTCTTGTGGAATTCACACTTGGACAGTTTGACAAACAGTTTGCGCTTGTGCAACATGCTCAACACCTCCCTCACTAATTTCACATCATCAAGGTAAACGAGTACCCCTTTAAACAGATGCTTGTGCAACACTTCGTTTATTAAGTTCATGAAGACCCCCGGGGCCCCTTGAAGTCTGAATGGCATCACGAGGTATTCGAATTGGCCAAGGGGAGGCGGTTTTCGGCTCGTCTCCTTCCTTGATGCGCACCCAAAAGTATGCGTCTCTCAAGTCTAACTTAGAAAAAAATTTCCCTTTAGCCGCCTCGGCCAGTAAATCTTTGATCAAATGCATAGGGTAGGCATTGGTAAAGGACACTGCCTTTAGACCCTGGTAATCCGTGCAGAGCCTCACACCCCCATCCTTTTTTTTCCGGAAGAGCACTGGGGCCACAAAGGGGGACGAAGCCGGCCTGATGAAACCCCTCGCCAAGTTTTTAGCGATAAACCTTCTAAGTTCATCTTTCTCGGCCGGCCCCATGGCATAGATCCGCCCCTTAGGCAGCTTGGCCCCCGGCACTATTTCAATGCTGCAGTCTGAGTGTCTATGGGGCGGCAACTAATCCGCTTCCTCTTCCCCGAACACCCTAGCCAAGTCTCGATATTCCGGAGGAATTGAAAGCAGTTCCTCTTGGGCTAAGAGTGCTCCCGGGACCTCGAGAGGGGTTTCTTCCCCCACTTAGTGATCCATCTGTGCTCATGACATCGGGGAGAGAGGCGCTGAGATAGGGAATGAAAGGATTCCTAACAGAATGTCAGGATCCACAGCAATACAACGAAGTACACGCTTCCAAGAAGGTTTTACTTTTATTGAAAAGGCATAGATGCAGTAACATGAACACTGTTAGGAATGGCGAGTCACCTATGCGCAAAATAGGATATAGGGCATTCGTCTGCACCCCCCCCCCCACGTAGTACCCAATTAGATGGGTTCCCGCGCGCGGGCATTTGGCAGATATCGAACGGCTGCAGAAGCTGGGAAAGGGAAAAGCTTCTCATGGTTTCTAAACACACCAACTCCTCCAGCGGCCTTGAGAGATATGTGTTGCAGCTAAGATGCAATTAAGCACATGGGAAGGAATGTACAGCAATTAGAAACAGACATCACATTCATGGCAGCATAGCTGACGCATTCCCACCTCCTGCTGCAACTCCAAATGCTCCTGAGGGAAAGGGAACCCCTGGAGAACAACATGAGAGAGGGAGTTGGAGTTCTATTGTGGAAGGGAGGAAACCAGTGAAAATTGCCTATCTTATGTTTGTGGAAATCCTCTACTGTACCAGACCTGTTAATTCAGGGGGTCAGTATGTACAAAGACAAATATGGTCACAGTCCATAGACATGAAAAAAATAGAGCCACAGGAACTGTGTAAAGTGCGCTCAATGTTTCTTTAATGATAGCAAGTGGAGAAGTGGGGAATCAAACCTGGTTCTCCCAGATTAGAGTCCACAAGCTTAACCATTACACCAAACTGGCTTTGACGCAAAGAGAGCTTTGACTGACAAAAGCTTATATCCTGGAAATTTTTGTTGGTCTTTAAGGTCTTATGGGACTTGAATTTTGTTCTGTAAAGTATAGGTTTCTGGTTTGGATATAATGGTAAACTAGCGTCCTGCCACAGCCTGTTTGAAAGGGAAGAACGGAGTGTGGGTCCATGCATCCTCCCCTGTTTACTGACATACAGGCAAACTATGGTTTGCCCATTACATCGTAACAGTGGCACTGTAACGTGAAAATACATGGTACTTTAAAGATAATATCTTGTTGACCTGTTTCCTTTTGCTGTGTAAATCTGTGTTAACACTGCCTAGCTATTCTTTTTTTTTTTTCTTGGAGAGAAGCACTTTTTTCCCTAATGAGCAGTTAGCTTGGTTGCCTTAATAGGCTGAAAATGCTTTTCTCCTGACACTAATAGTCTACCGAATAGCACCCAAGTGCCTTCCGCTGTCCTAGTTTTGCAGGAACAATTCTCTGTGCAGGCAGATGGATAGGTGGCTTTTACAAACACACCTTGGCAGAAATATTTCTTGAGTGATCCTTCAAAAATGCTCAAGAAGCATAAGAGAAAATGGATAATTCTTACCATGGACGGAAGCGGCGGGGTCCCATAACAATTTGGATTAAGGCTAGGGCTGTTCGGACATTGGTGATGTGGGGACGGGGGCCAGCAGTAAAGCCGCGTTGTTTGCAGAAGACACTACATTATTCAGGATGATGAAAACACAAACAGAGGGCTTTTCTGCATTTTCATTTTCCTTGCTTGTGTGTTCCTGTTGCTTCGGGGTGGTGGTGGGTGGTTCTGCTCTGCATGTGTTTTGCTCCCTCTAGTGGTTGATTTGATATTACAACACTGTATGGCCGGCATAAAAACCCGCAGTTTAAATCTGCATGGAGGTATGTCGGACATAGAGTCATATAATATTTAATTGACCCCTAAAGGGAGCAAAACATGTGCAGAAAAGACCCCCCAACCCGAAGCAATTGGGGTACACATGGAAGGAAAAAGAGAATGTGGAAAAGCTCAGAGAGGGAAGAGATCGACCATTAGTACTCACCGTGAGGGGTCCTTCTCCTCTGAGGTCAGGAGGACATCTCTATGAGTTATTCCCACCATGCCTTTAGGGAGGCAGGAAATAGGTCCCCCCCCCTTCCTGTTGGCGCATTCGGAATAGCCCATCTTCAGTTCTGGGACTCTGAAAGCAGTGCTAGCAGCCAAGCCTGAAAAGACCTTGCCCTATAAAGACCTAACTTTAAACAGTAATATTAACTTGCTCAACCTGGCAACTCTTAAGAACGACTCTGCAATAACACGCAGGTCAAAGATAAGTAAGAAGTAGAGAGAAGAATCCAGCACAGAGAAAAGTAGTAAAGAAGATGACAGCGGGAGGGCCGAGATGTCCTCCTGACCTCAGAGGAGAAGGACCCCTCACGGTGAGTAGCAATGGTCATTTTCCCTCTGAGGTGGAGGACATCTCTATGGGACCTCCCCGAGCAGTGTCCTTTTATTTGGGTGGGTTGTCATCTTTTTCCACTGAAACGACTTGCTGAAGGATTCTTCTCCCAAATGCCGCATCCGCAGAAGCAACAGTGTTAATCTTGTAATGATGCACGAAAGTGGAGATAGAAGACCACGTGGCTGCCTTGCAAACTTCCTCCACTGAAGCTCTGTTGGCAAATGCTGCGTTGGTTGCTGCGCTCCTCAAGGAATAAGCTGTAATGCCACTAGGAGCCTCCAGTCCCGCTGCCTGGTAAGCTTCTACGATACAGGACTTCAGAGTCGAACTGATGGCAGACCTCAACATCTTCTCTCCCTTGCGCAGTAGAGAAATATTGATGAACAATGATTCTGTCTTTCTCCAAGACTCTGTTCTGGCAAGAAAGATTCTGAGCTTTCTCTTAACATCCAAGGTGTGCCAAATACGTTCCTTTGGGTGTTTTGGATGAGGACAAAAGGTAGGCAAACATATTTCCTGCGAAAGATGAAAGGTGGATGCCACCTTAGGCTGGAAAGTAGGGTCCGTCCGGAGCACCACCTTGTCCTTATGGAAGACACAGAGTGAAGACCTTGCTGACAAGGCTCCAAGTTCAGATACTCTCCTAGCTGACGTGATAGCAACGAGGAACAGCGTCTTCATCCTTAACCGTTTCAGCTCTACTTCCCGGAGGGGTTCGAACGGGGATTTGGTGAGAGCATTCAACACTATGTTCAACTTCCAAGTTGGGAAACGATGTACTTGTGGCGGAGATCTGATCGTTGCACCCTGTAGAAATAGCTGTATGTGCGGGTGTCTGTTCAACTTGCAGCCTTCCAAGGATGGCAGAACTGTAGACAATGCCGCTAACTGTCTGCGGAGGGTTGATGACTTCAGACCCGTGTCCAATCCCTCCTGTAAAAATGTGAGAAGAGAAGCTACCGAAGGTGTAAACGGATCCACATGTTTGCGCCTACACCATCTCACGAACGCCTTCCACGTAGTGTTGTATATGCGAACAGTGGACTGACATCTGGATGACAATATGGTGTCCAGGACCTGAGAGGAATATCCTCGTCTTGCTAGATTGCGCCGCTCAATCGCCACGTGGTCAAAAATAGCCAAGCTGGGTCCGTGTGCCACACCGGTCCCTGAGACAGCATGTCCGGAGAAACTGGTAATGTCAGTGGAGGGAGAATCGACAACTCTTGTAGGGCTGAGAACCACGGCCGACAACCCCAACCCGGAGCCACCAGTATGACTTCTGCTTGGAGTTCTCGGACTCTTCGGATGGTTCTGGATATCAGAACAAACGGCGGGAACGCATACATCAGGCCTTGAGGCCACGTTGTCGTGAGCGCATCCGTCGCCTCCGCCTCCTGGTGGAAATCTCTGGAGAAGTACCTGGGAGTCTTGTGATTCTTTGGAGATGTGAATAAGTCCACCAGTGGACATCCGAAATGGTGCACCAGTTCTTCGAAAAGTCTTGGGTGAAGCCCCCACTCTCCCTCCTGGATGGTCTCCCTGCTGAGCCAATCCGCTTGTACATTCTCGATCCCTCGTATATGTTCTGCCCTCAGAGAAGCAACGTTCCTCTCTGCCCAGGAAATAATCTTCATCGCCTCCTTGTGCAGCTGCGAGGATCGGGACTGTTTGTTGATGTGGGCCTTGGCGGACATATTGTCTGTCCTCACCAAAACGTGTTGATTTCGTAGACGGGGAGAAAAGTGAATCAAGGAGAGATGAATAGCTCTGAGCTCCAGGAGGTTGATGGGGAGCGTCTTTTCTGTTGAAGACCAAATCCCCTGGACTGGGGCGCCCTCTAGCGTTGCCCCCCAACCCAGGAGACTGGCATCTGTTCTCTGGTGTGACTGACATAGAAGATCTTGCCGGACTGTAGATTGTTCATGTCTGTCCACCATCGGAGACTCTTCTTGACCTTGAGAGGCACCAGAAGGTTGATGCCCCTCTTCTCCATGATGTAGAGTTGATAGGGACGGAGAAACACCTCTAGAGGCCTGGCGTGCATGCGGGCCCATTGTAAAATGTCGATACTGGCGATCATCAGGCCTAGAAGACTGGACAACTCCATGAGAGGAAAAACCCTGCTGCGGTAGATCTTTGAGGCAGAGTCCTTGATCTTTTTGGCCTTGGCAATCGGAAGAAAAAGAGCAGTGCGAGCAGTATCTATCACAGCGCCAATAGTTCGGACAGCTTCAATTTCTCTTCCTCCTCCTCAGATAAAAATTCACCCTCCTCCCTATCTTCTAAGGAAGATGCATTGGATGCCACTTTCTCCCTCCAAGTTTCCTCAACTGGGTTCCTGGGAAGAGGGGGGGGGAGCCTTTTTTGCTGCCTTAGTTGGCCAGCCAGCATGGGAAGTATCTGGTGGGGAGGTCTCCTGAGGAGTAAGGGCTCTGTGCCGAAGCTGAGCCAGCTCCTGCTGGAGAGACTGCCGAATCATGGCCATCAATTCTGCAGATTGAATAGAAATCCCTTGGTCAGGGGACTTACCCCGCTGTGAGCCGGTTGCAGAGTCTTCCTGCTGCTGTAAAACGGGCTGGGAGAGGCAAAGCCACCCACCATCTGCCCCCGCGGCTCCAGTAGAGGCTCCTTGGAAGGTACCAGGGCTCGAAGCTGGACCCTCAAAATGGCCGCCACTGGTTCATGGGCGCGCCAAAGGAATGGCGGGCTCTTCATCTGCGGGCTGCCGGTGGCGCTTCTGGGTGCGCAGCGCCGCCGCCGGACCAGCCACCATCGTTGGGGACGCTTGATCGAGTTGCGAAGACCGATCAGCCCCGGAATCACTGTGCGCCGCCACAGCCAGCGCCTGTCCCTCGTCGCCTGAGGAGAACTCCTCGGGAAGTTCCTTTGCCGCCATGCGGCTGCTGCAACTCTTCTCTTCAGGTCTAAAACCCCTTGTAAGTTCGCTCCCACAAGAGCAGAAGTTAGAAGAGAAGAGCAGAGGGAAGAAACAGTGAAGAGTTTGGAAAGAGTTAGAATGAATAAGAAAGAAAGGGCAAGGTAGACTAGCAAAAGTGGAAAACGAAAGAGACTACAGCTGCAGCCTACAAGAATTGCTGCTGCTCCCTACAGAGGCAGGAACAGAACTGAGGATGGGCTATTCCGGAGGCGCCAACAGGAAGGGGAAAAACAACAACTATTTCCTGCCTCCCTAAAGGCGTGGTGGGAATAACCCATAGAGATGTCCTCCACCTCAGAGGGAGAACTAAGAGGTTCTCTCCAAACTTGGTGAGTGGGCAATGAAAAGAGTCAGTGCAAAGCAGTGTACACATTGGGTCAAAAAAATGTTGAACTTTACATATGCTGATTGGAGTCTGACCTTCCCAGGAAACGAACTTTGGGGTTACGGATGTGGTAGCTCAGCGGAAATGTCAACTCAATGTTCAGCAGCAATAAGCAATCAAATGTCATGCTAGGGTCTTGAAAATGGATAGGGGAAAAACCGTGATCATAATTTCCTCTTATGGGTGTAGCCACTGTACATGTCTGGTTCCTTCAGCATGCAACTGGAAAAGGTACAAGAAAGAACAAAAGATGATCACGGAGCTGGAATAGCTTCCATGTGAGGAAAGACAGAAAAAGGACAACTTTACCAGACTCAAGTACAAAAAGCTGCAGCTAATCTTTTCAGCCAACAAATATATGCTGAAGAAACACTGAGTGGGTGTTATGGTGTCCAGGGTGCCATCTTGTGCTAAATCATTTGCTGAGTGGTGGGAATGGGGCTCAAATGACACAGCCATTGTCATACAAGTAGAAAGCTTACTCAGTTCTTTACAAGGTATTTACAACAATTATGTAAAAATTTATGTAAAATATTGCCATAGGGTAGAAACTTCTGAACCTGAAGAATGAAGAGATCCAGACCTCCAACAACACCTCCAGAGCCCTCTATCAACTTTTTTTTCAAAAAGCAACCCCCATATGTGGGCATTAATCGCCAAGAGCTATTGTACAAATTGGTGAACATGTCCCATAATGTTTGCCTGGTCCATGGCAAATTTTTCTGGGCCATCTTACCTGGTTACGTGCAAAGGTTTCTTGAACTCATTGATCTTTTGCTTACAGACATCCAAACTTCAATAGTTGCAAGATAATGGATCTAGCCATTAAAGGAGGGGTGTCGAACTCATTTGTTACGAGGGCCGGGTCTGACATAAATGAGACCTTGTTGGGCTGGGCCATGTGTCTCATAAAATGTAATGCCACGTAGCGGAGGTATAAACTTTATAAAGGGCACAAACACAAAGGGCTTTTTAAACTTAAAATAAAAACATGCTTAAAACATTAGCACTCTTGCAATATTTTGTTTATTTAACCGTGTCTGATAACTGACACCTCTTGCTCTGAATTATTCCATCAAACTGTCTGTGCGGTTGCAATCTTGAGTATGCTGTTCAGGTGTGTATCTGTAAGCTGCAAACCCATGATGACGCAGCAGCAGCAGAACTGGAAGAAGAAGCAGAAGACAGCCAGTTCCACTGTGGGCCTGATAGAAGCCTTCCATGGGCCTGATCCGGCCCCCAGGCCGCATGTTTGACAGCCCTGCAAGGATACCTGGCAATCTGTCTCACAGCTGTCTTTGTAAATATCCAGGATGCTAGAACAAAAATAATTGTGTGCCATCAAGTCGCAGCTAACTCATGGTGACTAGGGTTGCCAGGTCCCTACCTTTACCTGGTGGGGGGCTCCAGGCTCTTCTCCTGGGTCTTCAGGTACGCACCCGAGGTGCCTGGCATAATGATGTCACTCAGAGGCCGGGCACATAAAGTGCCATGGACCTCTTTGTGGGCGGGGCTCCCCCCACCAGCAGCTTGCCGGTGGGCAGATGTCAGCAAGCTGCCAAAGAGTTTCCAGTTCTTGTATTCGCACATGCGCAGTCCTTTCGTTACGCTTAATTGCAGCTGTAACACACCATGTATCTTTCAAGGCCACAGGAGGAGTAGCTGGGGAGTTTGCTTAGCTTTAGTTTTGGCTACATCGGGATGGGCCGTGGGAAGCTCGTACCTGTTTTGGTTTCAGGGACGGTTGATTCCCAAGCCTCCTGGCACGCGCGGGAACCGACCCCATTGGGCATTTGCTGCTTTGAATGTACTATAACCCTATATGCGCATAGCTGACCCGTTATTCCTAACAGTATTCGTGTTCATGCATCTATGGCTTCAATAAAAGTATAACCTTTCCTGTAAAGTGTGTACTCCGTTGTTGCTGTGGGACCTGACAGCAGATCAGGGGGGGCAAAATTGTGGGAACCCCCAATAGGGAGGAGGGCAACCCTAATGGTGACCCCCATGTCCATAGGGTTTCCAAGGCAAGATATGAGCAGAGGTGGTTTGTCATTGCCTGCCTCTGCCCACCAACTCTGGCCTTCCTTGGTGTTCTCCCATCCAAGTACTAATTGGGGCCAGTCTCAGGATCGTCAGGGCCACTGAGGATGCTAGAAGTTACCCCCAGATTTAAATGACAAAACTTTGCTTGTTAGTGCAAGAAATCCATTGTGATATGTAATACAGAACTGATTGAGTATGCAGTGTTTCCTGTCTTAACTTGACGATTGTGGCATATTATGGCTATTAATTAAGTGAAATTATTTTTTTATCAGGATGCTTCCCCCTGGATTGCCGCATTGTGATTCAGCTGTAGCTGTTTTAGCAGAGCTTTCCTGGCACATGAACGGCTGACCTTTCTTCATTCGGGGTTAGCCGAAGTGCAGCTCTGCGCTGCCAGAAGAGAAAAAATACCTTCCTGCTTAATGCTGCTTGTCCGTGCCCTGCTTTTTCTCTGTAACTCTGCTGTGTTGCCATTAATACTTTAGAAGGTTATAAGCAGAGTTTGATAATATCAGATACCTGTTCACCTTTGCTTGGGCATCACTTTCTACTGGGAAGTTTTCAGCTTCCCCCTGCCAGAAGCGTTTATCTCTAATCCAGTATTTTTTTACCACTTGCCCATCCTCATAACAAACAGCACCATATCACCTTTTAAACTGTAGGTTTTATTTACATGGAGCTGCAAATTAAAATCTGTGGACTCTTAGCTTGTATGTTACACTGCATTTGGAAGCAAATACCTGGGAGAAACAGGAAAAAAGCAGCCAAAAGTAATCTGTAAGTGAGAACTGATCGATATATTTGTATTGAAAATAAAGTGCTGGTATCAGTGAAGGAGCTGCGGTGGCTCAAGTGGTTAAGACGCTGAACTGCAGGCTGTGGAAGGTCGGTAGTTCAGCAGTTCAAGACCCGGGTGCCGCATGACAGAGTGAGCTCCCGTCTCTAGTTCCAGCTCCTGCCAACCTAGCGGTTCGAAAGCAAGAAATTGCAAGTAGATAAATAGGTACCACTTCGGTGGGAAGAGAACAGCATTCCGTGCGCCTTGGTGTTTAGTCATGCCGGCCACATGACCACGGAAACGTCTTCGGACAGCGCTGGCTCTTTGGCTTTGAAACGGAGATGAGCACCGCAACCCTAGAGTCGGACTCGACTGGCTTTCGAGCAAGGGAACCTAAAATCAGTGAAGGAAGCCATGGCCCTCAGTTTGCAAGACCCAAGAAGGGCAGTTAATTATACGACATTTTATGGGTTTGCCATAAGTTGGAAGCAACTTCTTGGCATCTGGCACACACGCACACAAATCTGCAAAACAAATTTACTGTGCAATCCTATGCAGAGTCACTCTGGTTTATTGGGGTTTGGCTCTGCATAGTGTTGCTCTGTCAGTCAAATAAAGCAAGTGTCCATCATTTCTCTTCATTTTGCATTATTGCACAATCCTTTTCTATTTTACTTACTCTATTCTGGTCGGGGGTCACACCAAGGAGTGGAAGCCTGCCCCTCTGATCACCAGAAACCTTATTCTTTGATTTCACCTGCCATTGCCTGTGTAATTTGCAAGAATATGTGCACAACTATAAGGGCTACATAAAAAGGTAAAGGTTCCCTTGCTCGAAAGCCAGTCGAATCCGACTGTAGGGTTGCGGTGCTCATCTCCGTTTCAAAGCCAAAGAGCCAGCGCTGTCCGAAGACGTTTCCGTGGTCATGTGGCCGGCATGACTAAACACCAAGGCGCACGGAACGCTACATACTTGTATTTAAACAAAAGAATGCTGAGATTCTTGGTAAGCTAAATTCTGTGGTGGATACCACTTTCCTTCACTCCTATAACACTACATAAGAACATAAGAGAAGCCAATGTTGGATCAGGCCAATGGTCCATCTAATCCAACACTCTGCCAAAAATACCAGGTGCCATCAGGAGGTCCAGCAGTGGGACCAGGACACTAGTAGCCCTCCCACTGTTGCCCCCCCCCAAGCACCAAGAATACAGTGCATCACCTGCCCCAGACTGAGAGTTCCTATCTATACCTTGTGGCTAATAGCCACAGATGGACTTCTGCTCCCTATGCTTATCTAATTCCCTCTTGATGCTGTTCATGCTTGTAGCTGCCGTCACCTCCTGTGGCAGTGAATTCCATGTGTTAATCGCTCTTTGGGTGAAGAAGTACTTCCTTTTATCCGTTCTAACCCGACCGCTCAGCAATCTCCTTGAGTGTCCACGAGTTCTTGTATTGTGAGAAAGGGAGAAAAGTACCTCTTTCTCTACCTGCTCTATCCCATGCATAATCTTATAAACCTCGATCATGTCACCCCCTCAGCCGTCGTTTCTCCAAGCTAAAGAGCCCCAAGCGCTTTAACCTTTCTTCATAGGGAAAGTGTTCCAACGCTTTTATCATTCTCGTTGCCCTTTTCTGTACTTTTCCCAATGCTGTGATATCCTTTTCGAGGTGTGGTGACCAGAACTGTACACAGTACTCCAAATGAGGTCGCGCCATTGGTTTATACAGGGGCATTATTGATCAATGTTCCCTCTTAGCTGTGGAGTCCTTGTGAGCAAAAATTCTACTTGGTGAGCTACTGGCATTAAAGTTGTGAGCGAGCAATTCGGCTACTGCATAAATCAGTTTGCTCTGGAGCCCTCCTTCCTGAGCTGAGACTAAAATGTGTGAGCCGGAGGCTAAAAAACGGTGAGCTAGCTCACACTAACTCAGCTTAGAGGGAACACTGATTATGATACTGGCTGATTTGTTTTCAGTTCCTGTTGCATGTGCTGTGGTCCTATTTATAATGGCTCCAATGCTGAATTATTCCTCTCATCCCCCCTTAATGCACCCTTTCTTAGGTTACCATCCTACCCGTTCTTCATTGTGCCAGCCCTATTTCTTTGCAGCAGTATATTTATGAATTTAGCTGTATTTCCAGCTATAAACCACATCCTTACTTTGTGTCGAGTCCATTATCCAGGGCTGCTTGCCTCATTTCCTTGTTCTTTTCACAACAATTGTGATTGTTCCTCCTCTTTTCCCGCAACAAGTTGTTTGGCTCAGGCGGGTCAAATCATAAGAATGGGCCATTAATACTCGAACAAAAGGGAACCTTTGGAAGGGGGCACGGTGATGTGGCTTGCCTAAAGAAACAGGCAAGCCTTTTGGCTCTGTGTTTAAACAAATCTCCCCCCCCCCTTGTGCTCCTTTAAACAAGAGCGTTGATATTACTTTCTTTTTCTTTAGCATACCTTGACCGACAGTTGGCCATTTCCCACACACTGCAGGAGGGGGTTTGTACAGCTTGAGTGTTCATTCTCCATGAACAAATTGCTGTTAGCCCCTTCTTTTGTGTTACGGGAGTAAGGCTGATCTTTACATAGCTGAACTGTCAGGTGTCATAAGAACATAACATAAGAACATAACATAAGAACAATGTTGGATCGGGCCAAAGGCACATCTAGTCCAACACTCTGTGTCACACAGTGGCCAAAAATACCAGGTGCCATCAGGAGGTCCAGCAGTGGGGCCAGGACATTAGAAGCCCACCCACTGTTGACCCCCCCCAAGCACCAAGCTGACAGAGCATCACTTGCCCCAGAGCCCCTAGCTATACCTTGTGGCTAATAGCCACTGATGGACCTCTGTTCCACATGCTTATCTAATTCCCTTTTGAAGCCGTCCATGCTTGTAGCCGCCGCCACTTCCTGTGGCAGTGAATTCCATGTGTTAATCACTCTTTGGGTGTCTTATCTCCGTATCCTCCATCATGTCTTCTATAAGTGAGTGTCCCACATAAGGCTCAAATGACATTGCATTTTCTTCAAAGTCCCCCCCCCTTTTCCAAATGCGTTGGGTGGGACCACTCTTTCAAGGGGGAGAACAATTTAGAAGGAGAAAGGTGTTTTTTTTTTTTAACTTTTCCCTCCTTTGCCTTTGTCCACACTGGAAAAAGCCACCCTAGAGCTGCGCTGGGTCCTAAGAAGAAACGTAGCCATTATTTTTCCTCAGCAGTAGAAGTGGCCATGGTGGCTTCTTTTTTTCCAATACAAGAAAGCAGGGCTCTTTTTGTAGAAAAAGCCCAGCAGGAACTCATTAGCATAATAGGCCACACCCAACAGCAGGAACTCATTAGCATGTTAGGCCACACCCCCATGTTACCAGAAGTGTGGTCATCCAGCCACACCCACCTTTTGCTTCTTATTCTGTTGACCTTGTTTGTTGTCAAAACCCAGGACCTTTTTTTGTAGCAGGAACTCCTTTGCATGTTAGGCCACACACCCCTAATGTAGCCAATCCTAATGAGTTTCTGCTGTTGGGCGTGGCCTGTTATGCTAATGAGTTCCTGCTGGGCGTGGCCAACTTGGGAGCCAGCCGGAACTCCGTTCCTGTGCGTTCCTGCCCAAAAATAGCCCTGCAAGAAAGTCTGTTTTATAAATGTATCTGCTGAGTTTTCAGTGGTCTTAACCCTGAGGAAAATCCGAAGAAAAGCCAAATGGGCTTTCTTTTGAAAAGCTGTTCTCTTAGTCACAGTCTTTGACAAACATCTCACCTCTGCTGTTAATTTGTTAATTCAGAGTAGGGGCTGCAGTATTCCCCACTGATTTTGCAAATACCGCCTTGGCGACTTCAGCAAAGGTGTTCTTTGGCCCCGTTTTCGAAACCGCGGTGTGCCGCTGTCACGTCTGACGTCTAATTGCGACAGCGCAAAGAGCCACACCTCCCCCCCACGTTATCTGGCCCATGTGACCGGCGCCTTTAAATGCTTATTTTCTTAGGTAGGTATTTTTATAAAGATACAAAAGCACAATAACAGGATGAACAGGTGCCTGGTGGAAATACTAGCAGGAAGTGTTTGATATACAACTGAGAGTGTTTGCAGTATATTAGCCAAAGTGATTAAATGATGTGTTAGTCTCCTCATTCCTCCACCACAAAACATGGGGCAGGCCCTGAAATAATCCAGGGCTCTTTTTGTAGCAGGAACTCCTTTGCATATTAGGCGACACGCCCCTAATGTAGCCAGTCCTCCAAGAGCTTACAGTAGCCCCTGTAAGAGGAGCTCTGTAAGCTCTTGGAGGATTGGCTACATTAGTAGGGTTGCCAAGTCCATCTTCCGCCCCCAGCGGGGGACTTTGGGGGTGTTCCTGGAGGGGGCAGGGCATCCCCGACGTGATGACATTATGTTGGGGACATCTGCCGCCCCCCCCCCGCCCGCACGCCGGATCTCCAGAAATGGCAGTTCCCTGCACTTAAAGGAGCCGTTGTTTCCCTTTTAAATGCAGGAGCTGGCGTTTCCCCTTTAAGAGCAGCTGCATTTCCCTTTTAAGTGCACGAAGCTGGCATTTCCCTGCAAGCCTGATCTCAAGCAGAGATCGGGCTTGGGAGGAAACACGGGTTCCACATACTTAAAGGGAGAGAGAGGGGTGGCTGTGGGTGTTGGGGGTGGGGCTTCCCCCGCTGGCCATCTGGCCGGCGGCGGGTAGAACCCCCCCAAAATGGGGGACCCCTGGCAAACCAGGGGGGTTGGCAACCCTATACATTAGGGGTGTGTCGCCTAATATGCAACGGAGTTCCTGCTACAAAAAGAGCCCCCAAACCTTTTTTGGCCCTGACCTGGATAGCCCAGGTTAGCTCGGTTTCATCAGATCTCAGAAGCTAAGCAGGGTCGGCCCTGGTCAGTATTTGGATGGGGGACCACCTAGGAAGTCCAGGGTGGCTATGCACAGACAGGCAATGGCAAGCCACCACTGTGACGCTTGCCTTGAAAACCCCGTGGGGTCACCATAAATTGGCTGTGACTTGATATGGAAAAAACCCAAATCCTACTGGTGTGAGCACTAGCCCTACCCTATCTGATGGTAATGCACGGTGCCTGTTGCGTTGTTTGCAGTATAATTCTCCCATAAACCAAATTCATATCAGATTCCAGGCAGGTGTTCCGACCACTTTTATCTGCGCTATGACTCAACGCAAGCCCTGCATAGATGTGACAGTGGACGCGTGTCCTGCATGTGCCTTGTTTAATCCATGTTTGCAAGGTTGGCTTGAGGAGAGGAGTGCAGACGTCATTTGGAATCATTGGTGTCATGCCAAGCCACAGCCCTGAGCCAAGCAGACGTTGGGCACAAGCAACATATACATAGCGACAATATTTTTTACCTTTCAAAAAGAATCCTGCATCATTCGGATTGGCCCTGTTTTTAGCTCCTGTGCAATTCTCCTTCTAAGCTTTGGAGACCTGTGAGCAAAAATTCTACTCTGTGAGCTCCTGGCATTAAAGTTGTGAGCGAGCGATTTGGTTACTGCATAAATTAGTTTGCTCTGGAGCCATCCTTTCCTGAGCGTAGACAAAAATGCGTGAGCCGGAGGCTAAAAAACTGTGAGCTAACTCACACTAACTCAGCTTAGAGGGAACACTGCTCCTGTGACCTTGGGTCAGTCACAAGCTCCGGTACAGCTGTCCTTGAAAAAGAGCAGTTTCTGTCAAGAGCTCTCTCAGCCCCACCCACCTCACAGGGTGTCTGTTGTGGGGAGGGGAAGGGAAAGGAGTTTGTAAGCCGCTCTGAGACTCCAAGTGAAGGGCGGGGTATAAATCCAATCTCCTCCTCCTCCTCCTCCTCCTCCTCCTCCT
>NW_015170348.1:201317-210725 GCF_001447785.1 Gekko japonicus | reverse complement strand
TTCTTCTTCTTCTTCTTCTTCTTCTTCTTCTTCTTCTTCTTCTTCTTCTTCTTCTTCTTCTTCTTCTTCTTCTTCTTCTTCTTCTCCTCCTGTGTCCAGCAGTATCTCAAGGAATGTCTCTTGTGTGCTTTTGAAATCATGGTTTCCCTAAAGGATGGTCATACATGCAACTTTACAATGCCTCTCTTAAATCCAAATCGAGCGTCTCCTAATGTAATATAGTAGTTAGGCATAAATGGGGCTTCTGTGTTTCTCAGGCAGTGCTAAACCGAGGTGCCTTCTGCATTAGAAAGGGGCCTTCTCCGGTGCAAGATGGATCTGTTGGAGGCGGCATCTCTGCTAGAGGGATAGACTTGCAAGAACAAACCTGATATATTTCGGAAGAGAAGAAGTCAGGGTGGGCAGAGAGGCAGGACAGAGAAGCGGAGTTAAAAAAAAAAAGAATTACGGGGTGAACTGCTTGTCAGTGTTGTGTTGGGCCTGAGGTTTCCAAGTTTCCCCACCTGAGAACTTGACTTCCCTCTTTGTCCCTGGCCTCATTTGGCTTTTTGCTCCTCCTCATTGTTGCCTCCTCCTCTTGGCCCCCAGTTCAGTCTCACAGCTTAACTCTTGGATTTCCTATCTGGGATTGCCTACTTAAATGTAAAAGGAGCCACTGATAAAAGTCCTGCTCAACCCAAAGTCAGAGGGACATTCTCCAACAAGCAGCACGACTGACCCTTTACGACAGGGGTCACCAGGGGTCATTTTGTAGAAAAAGAGGTGCAGGAGCTCGTTAGCATAACTCATTAGCATATGCCACACCCCCTGATATCACCGGAAGTGTGTCAGAAGGCAACACCCACCGCTCAGGCTCCACTGGACTGT
The DNA here is from genome assembly GCF_001447785.1 of Gekko japonicus. Classification (NCBI taxonomy): domain Eukaryota; kingdom Metazoa; phylum Chordata; class Lepidosauria; order Squamata; family Gekkonidae; genus Gekko; species Gekko japonicus. Next base: position 209,858 of record NW_015170348.1, on the reverse strand, counting down.
TTTGGATTGCTAGCTATTGGGGGGGGGGAACATGCAGATCTGTCCTCGCAGAGGAGGGAGAGCTTGTACCTGAATAAAACTTGGTCTTAAAGACTCCACGGGACTTTTTTGAATTGTTAGCTATTGGGGGGAGAGGAACGCGGAAATCTGCCCTCACAGAGGAGGGAGAGCTTGTACCTGAAGGCGGAGGGGGGCTCTGCAACTTACCTGGCTGCTCCTCATGGCCCAACTGAGGGCTGCTGGGAGCATGGGGCAGGGCTTGTTGCATGTGCCTGCCCCCTGAGCTCCTTACTGCCGGAGCTCCGCTCCTGTGCGCTCCTGCAGGAAATGACCCCTGGGGGTTACTAACATGGTGCCAGTAGGTGGCATGGTGCCCGCTGACACCTTTCCTGGTGCTGGCCAAGAGGTTTCAGTAAGCGGACAGGTAAGGCAGGGCCGTTTCCCAGCAGGGCTTCTGATTGTCTGTGCAGATTAAAAGGTTATCATGTTAAACAGGGCTTCTGCCTGAAATGTTGACGAGTTAGTATACATAACCTTGATCCCTGACGTATCGTGATTGGCCCTGCCTCTTTTGGCAGCCATTTTGTGATTGTGGCTCACTGTCCTTTGTCAGAATTCCAAAGGTGTCCACAGGCACAAAAAGGTTGGGGACCCCTTCTTTACGAGCTGTGAAACAGGGCAACATTTGTTGTGCACCTTTTTAAACCTCTGGATGGAGAAGCTGTGGATTCCCCCCACCCCCTTTTTGTCCTTTTTCTAGCTTTGTTAAAAGAACAGGCACCTTTGTCACCTTACAAAGTGGCAGATGCCAGATAAAAATTCACATTTCCATCTAGGAGTCTTGGTGGTCGTATAAATTGCTAAAATGACTCGAAAGTTGAAAATGTACTAGAGCCTCGAGGCATAATTACTACATGCTCGTAATTATAGGGCAGAGATCTTCCATTTGCATTGCGGCAGAATTTGATCAGAATGAAACTCCCACTGACAACCTTCAGCTATTCTGCTCGTAGGCAATCGACATGGCACTTTTGTTTGCAGCAAAAAAAGAGTGGTGAATCGTGATTGGCACAGAGGATCTTTTGTCCTAGATATATGAGGGTATTAAATGTGACATGGTGGCAGCTCTGCTTAAGGGATGCACAGTGGGTTAAAGCATGATCTTATGGGCAAGTGAGAGAAAAATGCACCCTTCAGATGGCAGTCCTCACTTAGCTAAAAGCCAGCCCAGATATGTAAAGTTTGCTCTTTGCCCATGTAGGGATCTGAGGCATGATAGGTGGCCACTCGAGAAAGAACCTTCTTAGTCGTGGCACAGAAACTTTGGAACTCCCTCCACAGGGAGAGTCATCTGTCTCCCTCTGTTGTTGTTTCCCACTGGAACTGCAGATCCAAATGAGTAAAATTAAGAATCCTGTATTTGATCTATCCACATGTAGTAAGGTAACCTTGGGAACATATGTAAAAACCCTAGATAACGCCAAACACAGAAGAATTTCTACACTCCTAAGATACAATGCTTTGCCCTCAGCCATTTTAGAAGCCAGATATAATAAAACCACAGAAGGGAATGTGTTTGTGAAAGGGGTGAAGAAACTTTGGAACATGTCTTCTTTGACTGTAGATTATATCCACACAACTGAGAGATATTTATAAATCCCATCACAAATTCACTTCCAGGGCATAGTAGAGGGACTCTCCTTTCAATTATGTTGGCAGATAAAAATCTGAATATGGTGGCTAAATTTGGCTGGTTAGCCTGTTTGTATCAGGAGAGAGTGGAGGGACCATAAATAACCAGTTAAGTTTAATTTTTACTTGATTTTTATTGGAATGTGTAAATATTTAAATATTTAAATATTTATAATTTATATTGTCATGCAAGACAGTATTTTATCATTGCTGTATTGGTTCTATTATGGTCTTTGAGCTCAATGAACTCTTATCTATCACTGGCAGGTGAAGACATTTCTGTTTTGTTTGGCATTCCCTCAATAACTCTTATTAGCCCTCCTCTCTCTGCGTGTGTTTGTATGTGTCTGTGCTTATATGATTTCAAACACTTCTATGTATTTCATACACTTTAAATGTTCAAATGTTTTAATGTGGCCTGGGATACCTCCCAGTCCCTTTGGTTAGTAAATCATCTGGTCTTAGTCCTGGATAGGAATGATATAGCTTCGGTTATTCATACTCTATTGACCATTGGACTAGACTACTGTAATGGTACTCTGTATAGGGCTGCCTTTGAAGACCGTTCAGAAGTGCAGCTGGTTGAAAAGGCAGCTTGCCAGACTGTTGGAAGCCACAAGCCAATGAAGCCTACTACTCCCGTTTTGTTCACTGGCTGTCGATTTAGCTTCTGGACCCAATTTAAAGTGCTGATTGAAACTTTCAGTGCCCTAAACCACAGTGTTTTATTGGCTGTACAATATCATCATCCATCAGGGCATTGAGATTGTTGTAGGAGGACCTTCTCTGTCTGCTGCCACTGTTGGAAGTATGAATTGTGTCTCCGATGGACAGGACTGCTTTTGTGGCAGCAGTGCAGGTTTGGCGTTCCCTTTCAAGTGAAGTACACTTTGACCCATCATTGCTGGTGGTAAAGACATATGTTGTACTGACTTGCAGGCCACAAGAGTCAAGTTACTGCGTCCAACGCTGACACAGTTGATGAAGGTTCCCAAAGTACAGAGTTGTTAGTCCAGTCCAAAGGTTAGGGTTACGTAAATCAGTCAAGGGGATATCTGCAGTTCAGCATAACATACAGGTTGCATCCATACCCACCAGTGTTTCCCCAGGAGACTTTATAGCTCCATGCCTAAGCACCACAGCTACAGCCCGCTCCTCAGGAACAGTCCTGCAACAACTCACCTTCGCTATCAGCAAGCAGCTGGCAGCAAGATAGGAGGGGTGCACTTTGCCATCTTTCTTGTAACGCTGTTCTCAATCTCATTCTATGGTATTCTGGAGGGCTGGGAGCAGCCACCTGACTTTCACCTGCTGAGTCAGACCTGGGGGGTGACGGTGGCTCTGCATCAGCTGTTGGCTGTGGGTTCTGACATGCCCTGCAGCTCGTCTTCCTACTGGTTGGCTGTTGTCAACTCTGGGCTGGCCGCGTTGAACCCCTCCTCTTCTGAGGAACCCTCACTGTCGCTAAGCCCTGGCTGACCCATGACATATGGTCTTTTTAAATTGCCTTTGATTTGTTGTTTTATTTTGTTCTGACCTTTCCTGTCGATGTAACAGCTTGATTATTTTCAGCCCAGAGAAATGAATGGGGGGTGTTGGAGAGAGTAGTAGTTGAGACACAATATCCTAAAGCCAGAGGGGTGTAGTTGTTAGGTTGTTGGACTAGGATCCAGGGGACCCATAGTTGAATACCCACTCCGCCATGGAAGCTGGCTGGGTGATCCTGTCCCAGTCACACACTCTCTCAGCCCCATGTACCTCACTGCTGTGTTGTGATGATAAAATAGAAGATGAACCAGCCATGGAAACTCTCTGGATGACCTTGGGCAGACACTTTTTCAATCTAACTTATTCCTTCAGAGGGGTGTTGTGATGATAAAATAGAAGAGAGAGGAACAATGTAAACAACTTTGGGTCCTTGAGGTCTATGTAGCTGATGGGTGTATATGTGAATAGCTGAGGGAGAGAATGTCATTGCTGTTGCTGGATGCTTAAGAATGGAGAAATTAGGCTTGGATTTATAGGCAAGATATTCTCGAGGGGGGATTTAAATTCTATAATTATATGAAGTTAGTAGAGAGAGGTTGAAATTGCAGTCAGTGAAAAATTGTCAGGAGCTGCATCATTGACCTTATGGATTGTTCCCATCATTAGTGGTTAGGAGAATTTACTTGGAACTCAATGTTAATCGATCTTCGAGAATGTATTACATATGCTTCTTGTATTTTTTTGTATACATTTTAATAACATCCTTCCAGGTGTGTATTTTTGCATCATATGTAACAACATACAGTGAGTTCTTTTGTCTCTCCCCAGGCTTCTAAGATAAGCTGACCAGGAAAAAAAAAAATTAGATATGTAGTATAAAATTCCACAAAGCCACCATAAAATCAGAAAATTAAAATTATGGCAATGAGGTTAAGTTTAAACAGCAAACCAACTAAGATATTTGTTCTTGATGCCTCTCTCAGTCTTATTTGGGGGTTGTTGTTTTTTTGAGCCCCCGGAGGGGATTTTTTATTGATTTTTTAATCACTACAAAAACTACAACAGAAAAAGGGAGGGGGAAACTACACATACGGGAGAAAGTAAAGTACCCACTACTATCTAAAAACCCAAAAGAGGAGATCCTCCAACTAGCTTTTATACATCCAGTCTTTTCATCGTTTTTCTTTTTATGAACTGTGTCAAACTTTAAAAACTTTTTACCCTCCCAGTTTACATTTAACTGCCCAATAACAGTTCCCCCAACCATCCCCAGGAACCAAAGTTCTCAAAGGCACAATTCAGAGTCCTTCAGCCTTTTTACTTCTTCTTCTCTCTTCTCTTCCGCAACTTGTAGGGACTTTTCGGGGCTGCTGCCCCCTGCTCAGACAAAGAGCCCTCACCAGATGAACCAGTTTCCAGCTCGCCACTGGACCTGCTGTCCTCTCAGTCTTATTTGTTAAAGAGATGTGTCCATGTGCATTCCAGTTGTGACGCTTCAAAGCTGCCTTATATTCTTTTGACACCATTCGTCGATGAAGCCCGGTTTTATCTGCTCAGACGGGCAGCAGCACTCAGAGGCCTCAAGCAGAAATCTTTCCCAGCAACACAGTCCGAGAGGCTCTTTAAGTGACGATGCTGGAGGCTGATTCCTGCTTTACCAAATTCCACATAGACAGCAGTATGGTATTCCACCCAGATATGAAAAAAGTATGGATAACTCTGGCCACATCTTGTACATTTATTGTCAAGCATTCAGAAGCTTGCCTTTTCCCCAGATAACTGGGACCCAAGGTTAGGGTTGCTGGATCCCCCCTGGCCGTTGGTGGGGGATGGAAGAAGAGCAGATTTTTATACCCCTGTGTTGATGGGCGCAACCATAAACAATATAGGCTCCGGTCACACGGGCCAGATAATGCGGGGGGAGGCGTGGCTTTTTGCGCCAGTGTACTTTGACCCGCCTGAACGGGATCAGACGCGACAGCGGGGAATCGGGGTTTTGTCGGCGCATGTTTCCGGCACGCTTCAATGCAGTGAGGGAGCGCGCTGGAGTGATCAGACGGAGGACGTCCATCTGCGGCCCGTTGCAAGCATTAGATAGTGGACTTTCTCCGGTGCCTTTTAACTCCGGATCTTCGGCCAGACGCGACGGGTTGGCGACCGGTGCGCGACGCTTGCCAGATGTGCCCGTTTGATCGCACCCGTAAAACCCGCCCGGCATCCGTGCATCTCCCGTGGCAACTTCTGCGTGTGAACGGGGCCATAAACTAGTATGTTGAGACCTGTCTAGCTTGTGGGGTCCCAGGGCAGTCTGCTCGCCACTGCTACTTCTACAGTAAGACTCAGTACAGTGTAGTGGGTCAGAGCATCAGACTACAATCTGGAAGAATCTCTTGCTGGGTGACCTTGGGCCCGTCGCACGCTCTCAGCCTAAATGAACTTACGGAATAAAAAGGAGGGAAGGAGAACCAACGTAAGCCGCCTTGGGTCCCCAGTGGGGTGAAAGGGAGGGTAATAAATGAGTAAATAAAGACATACAGTTGGGTTTTTGTCCTTTCTGAATTTCAGGAAACATTTTGAACCCACGGGGATCCAGCTTCACAATAACGGCATTGTGATGTATCCACTGTCACGTGTTCTTTATAGTTTTGTCATTCTTAAACAGTGGTCTGGGGACCAGCAGCTGTCCCCTGAGGAACTTTCGGGGAGATTCCTGAGAAGGAAAACAGAAAAAAATTGTAGAAAATGTATGTGTTGGGGGGGGAGGGGAGGTTCCTTTAGTGTAGGAGAGGCCAGACTGCGGCTCGGGAACCGCATGTGGCTCTTTCACACATATTGTGTGGCTCTTGGCAGGGCAGCTAGGGAAGGGGAGGCATGGCTCCCCAGTCAGTTTTAGGGCTCTTTTTGTAGCTGTACCTATGGGTACTTAAAAATAAATAAACAAATGAGTAAATAAAGACATACAAGTTGGGTTTTTGTCCTTTCTGAAGTTCAGGAAACATTTTGAACCCATGGGGATCCAGCTTCACAATAACTGCATTGCGATATATCCACTGTCACGTGTTCTTTATAGTTTTGTCATTCTTAAACAGTGGTCTGGGGACCAGAGCCCACCCTTCCCCAGCCAGTGTTCCCCTCCCTGGGTAGGCTTGAGGTGGGGGGGGGAAGCAGAGAAAGAAAGCAACTTTAACTGCATTCTCAAAGCCCCCCCCAGCCTACAAATATCATTAGATAAATAAATATCATCAATATCTGTTCTCACCCCTTTTTGTTTTTATTTTTGGCAGTCCCGTTTAATGTTCCTATAAAGCAAATTTGCATATTTCCCAATAAAAATGTGTGTAATATTTGTTCATGTCTTGGCGGCTCTCAGACATCTGATGTTTATTCTGTGTGGCTCTTACGTTAGGCAAGTCTGGCCACCTCTGGTTTACTGGTTCCTTATGTGCTGAGGGAATCAGTTTTTAATATATGTTTTAGAAACTGACATGAAATCAGTGTTACGAGGAGAGTACCGCTCCTTAATACCTAGAAAAACCGCAGTCTTCCTCCTTTTAAATGATATAGGTAAAAGGTAAAGGTTCCCTTGCTTGAAAGCCAGTTGAGTCCGACTCTAGGGTTGCGGTGCTCATCTCCGTTTCAAAGCCGAAGAGCCAGCGCTGTCCAAAGACATTTCCGTGGTCATGTGGCCGGCATGGCTAAACACCAAGGCGCACGGAACGCTGTTCCCTTCCCACCAAAGTGGTCCCTATTTATCTACTTGCAATTTCTTGCTTTCGAACGGCTAGGTTGGCAGGAGCTGGAACTAGAGATGGGAGCGCATTCCATCATATAGCACATATATATATATATATGATATAGGAGCAGCATAAAAGAGTACTCAGGTCAGTGGGGTGCCGGATCCCATTTGCCAAATCGCTAGATGATTAGCCATAGCTTATATGTTACATTTCTCATTAATATAGCTTTAATCATTTTGGAATAATGATACTCTAACAACTACCTTCTTTTCCTCCCCTAGTGAATGGCCTAATGACCATTGGATTAGCAGGTAAGAAGCTAACAATTTCTAATTGCGCAATTTCTTCTTCTTTTTTTTTGTACAAAAAAATATTGTACTGCAATATTACCAAGCTATTCACCTAACCCAGGTAATCAAGATACTACACTCTTCCACTGATACTGACCAAGTGACCCTGGCTAACTATTACTCTGCACCCTTCGAGATGCAAGAGTGCGTTTGGCATACACCTTCAAGCAGACCAAGGACAATTAGATCCAACCCACTACTCCACACATTACTACACACCTGGGATAGGTTGAGACCCAAACTACTACCGCCAATTTCGAGACACCAGACATTCATAAACCAATTTTGGTTTTTACTTGGCCTTAAAAACCCGGAATTTGATAGTTGGAAAAATGCCAATATATATACACTCCAAGATCTCAACCTACAACAGAAGCTCCTGCCAAAAATTTCCACTCATGTTAGTGGGGTGTTAGTTTTTTTAAAAATATGATGTTCAGAGATACCTTATTGGTCCCATGGCAGTATTTTGAATGAGCAGCTGGTACAGGAAAACAGCTGCTGGGATATTCCAAAGTGATTACACCTCAGGTTGGAAAACCAGGCCGAGCTCTCCAGCTAATGCCAAAATGCTCGCCGCTTCACACGTTCATGTTTTTCTTCCCGGGAAAGAGGAACTGTGGGAGAAACGGTGTATGCCAACCTGTGTGAGATATGGTGTGATCATTTTACTTTGCTTTGAGAATGTAGGTTGGGAAGCTGTGGGAAAATAGATAGCTCTGTCATGCTTCACCCATGGCGGTGTACACTTTTACTCCCACCCCCCATGGACTTTATCGGCTCGTGAAGAATCTTTCACGGGGCTGTGCCAATGAAGGGCAGGTGGATTCGAACTCCACTTCCGGTGCATGTAGATCTGCTTTTCAGAAATTCAGAGGGGAGTTGGGCGAGATGGAATGGAAATACTGTCTGGATCTGAGCCATTTACTTGAAAGTAGGTCCCACTGATTTCAACATGATTTACTTCCAAGCAAGTCTGCATAGGATAGCTACCGAAGTGACACACTGGGTATCTGTATTCAAGTCCAACAGCATCTTAGAGACTAGCAAGAGTTTGGGGGTATAAGCTTTTGAGTGCCAAAGTTCCCTTTTCCAGAAGCCTTGGATATCTGGGTAAAATTATTTGATCATGAATGCACGCATATGATTTATTATTATTGCTGGCTTTGTAGACATTCACCTTTGCTGGTAATCTTGCAACTTTGATAGGTGAGTTTGATGGATCTTAAATTGCCGAAGGATAGGATAGGATAAATAGTTTTGAAAATTTGTAT
>NW_015170348.1:190432-200777 GCF_001447785.1 Gekko japonicus | reverse complement strand
TGTCGGACCCTGGCCGTATAGGACTTTATCAATTTAGGCTTTTTTAGATCTCTGTTCTATTATTAATCTGATGCTGTTTTAATCTGTTTGTCATACATATTTAGATTGCCTCTCTACTATTATATTTTATAGAGATGTGTTAGTATTGTATTTAATTTTAAAAAATGAATACACATATATCATTTTTGTTTAATAAAGCTAATTTCATAAACAGGAACAATGTGCTACATAATAACATTCAAAATTGTGGTTCGTGTTCTGCTTCCTTTCTCAGATGTCACATCTGTGGAATCAGTGCTCGCTAAAGCTAAACAATTGCTGTTGAGCTAGTTAAAGTGAAAAATCTTACGTACAATTGGCAATTCTGTTGCTCCCATTCTCGATTAACTGACAATTGCTTGTTAAAGGCTGCCCAGATGCAGTACACAGTCGTTTCTGGCATTTAAAAGAATCTGGATTTATTGCGATGGTCAGACGTCAGAATTTATAATGTAACACATCTGTTACAGCTTGTCAGATTCTCTCTTGGCCTACGGAGTTGCCCAAACTTAGCTGCAGTTGATTCACTACTCCTGTTTTGCTTTCTTTGGAAACAAATCGTGCATGCCTGCAAAAATACTTAGATGAGGCACACACATTAGTCGGTTGCCCAAACTCCATGTCAAGAGGAGGCATTTGGGTTATCCTCTCTGCAGTAATATTATCCTTTCTCAGACGTTACGTCTGCTGTGCATACCAGGAACCCAGGCTCTCTGTAACAGGGGGATGTGCTACCTTCGGAGCTCCAGGTGCACGCAGTCACTGTTTTCTGAAAACGGGAAAGACATATGCTCAGCTTTGGTATGTGCAAAACAGTTGCCCAAATCTCCATGTCAAGAGGAGGCATTTGGGTTATACTGACTATCCTCTCTGCAGTAATATTATCCTTCTCAGACATTACGACTGCTGTGCATACCAGGAGCCCAGGCTCTCTGTAACAGGGGGATGTGCTACCCTCGGAGCTCCGGGTGCACGCAGTCGCTATGTTTTCTGAAAACGGGAAAGACATAGGCTCAGCTTTGGTATGTGCAAAACGGAACCTTGGCAAACCCAGCTAGATTTGAGAGCTTTGGCTCCTTTGGGAGCTTTGACTTTTGAATGCTAATACCCTGAAACTCTTGTTGGTGTTACTGGACTGTAAGGTGCTACTGGACTTGAGTCTGGCTGTTTTACTGCAGACCAACATGACTACACTCTAGGGCTGCCAGGTCCCTCCTGGCAACCAGTGGGGGATGGGGGGGGGACTTACCAGTAGAAAGAAGAAGACCTAGGCCACGTCGCCAGCGTCACACAGGAAGTGGCGTCATCATGCCAGTGACTTCTGGGCAACGCTTTGGTATTTGGGCAAGGACTCTATGGTAAAACTGGCTTCTGCCATAGAGTTTTTGCCCAAACACCAGAGCATCACCCAGAAGCCACTGGTGTGGTGATGTCAGTTCCTGTGCAATGCCGGCCATGTGGTCTAGGTCTTCTCCTTTCTACTGGTAAGCCCCCCCTCCGCTGGCCAGCTGATCGGTGGCTGGGGGGGCAGGGCTTGGCAATGGAGGGGCCCCTGCCTCCACTGGGGATCTATTACAACAAATGCCAGCTGATCGGTGGCTGGGGGGCAGGGCTTGGCAGTGGAGGGGCCCCTGCCTCCACTGGGGAGCTATTACAACAAACAGGACCACGGTGGGTAATAGCCAGTAAAACAATAAATCGCCGTGTACCACAATAAATCACCATGTACAATTAAACAATTTGTTAGTTTTTTATATGCAATGTTTAGAGGGAAGCTTAGCCAATTATTATATGCTGTAGACCCAGTCACATTAGATCTTGCGCGGTAGCGTACATCATAAAGAACTAGCATTTTGAAATATGGCTTGCAGCACTTCATTCTAATGAAGAAATAATTACAGAATGACAAACCTGATGAAGGGCACGCAAACGGATAGTGTACTAGAACTCTGTCGTTTGTCTGTAACTAGTACTGTATTACCTTGTGTGTACTGCTAAGCTTTATATCGCATATTGTAGTGTTATTGTTGTAATCTTGTTAATAATTGAATTCTAAACATTGCATATAAAAACCAACAAATATTGTTTAATTGTACACGGTGATTTATTGTTTTACTGTCCATTGGGGATCTGGCAACCCTACTAGAAGAAGAAGAAGAAGAGATTGAAGTCTCAGAGCGGCTTACAAACTCCTTTCCCTTCCCCTCCCCACAACAGACACCCTGTGAGCAATGTTCCCTCTAAGCTGTAGAGTCTTGTGAGCCAAAATTCTACTTTGTGAGCTACTGGCATTAAAGTTGTGAGTGAGCAATTTGGCTGCTGCATAAATTAGTTTGCTCTGGAGCCATCCTTCCTCCTGAGCTAAGACAAAAATGTGTGAGCCGGAGGCTAAGAAAATGTGAGCTAGCTCACACTAACTCAGCTTAGAGGGAACACTGCCTGTGAGGTAGGTGGGGCTGAGAGAGCTCCTGACAGAAACGGCTCTTTTTCAAGGACAGCTCTTAGCAGAACTACGGCTTGCCCAAGGTCACCCAGCCAGGTGCAAGTGGAGGAGTGGGGAATCAAACCCGGTTCTCCCAGATTAGAATCCGCGCAGTTAAATGTTCCCTCTAAGCTGTGGAGTCTTGTGAGCAAAAACTCTACTTTGTGAGCAACTAGCATTAAAGTTGTGAAGCGAGTGATTTGTCTACTGCATAAATTAGTTTGCTCTGGAGCCCTCCTTCGTGAGCAAAGACAAAATTGTGCGAGCCGGAGGCTAAAAAACTGTGAGCTAGCTCACCCTAACTCACCTTAGAGGGAACACTGTTAACCACTGCACCAAACAACTACACCCTCTGAAGCGATCCTGTTGGACAATCCAGTGGATGGTTCATGTACATCAAATCTATACACGTGTGCAAGTGTATGTGCACTGTCCCTATTCCGACAACATAACGCTGATGGATATCACAGAAGATCTAATCATGCTTTCAGGCGCCTGTATACATAATGTCTGAAAAGAGCTATTTAGTGGGGACAAAAGGGATGTGATGTCACTGTGTTACTGCGTCCCTCCCTCCACCTTGCCACACTTCACTGGCTGCATCATTGTGGGGATCAGAGAGCCACTAACATGACGGTGTCGTGTGAAGCTTACCCCCCCCCCCAAAGTACATGTTATTGAGAAGGGTTGGGTTGATGTCATGTATGCTTCTACCATGTAGCCGGGCATAACTTAAATGTAGGAAAAAATAAAAGCAGAAAGTCTCAAACCCCTGATGTCAAGAAATGACAGGGCACTAGGATCTTGCAGCTCCCAGTCTGTGAGGTGACGAAGGGGGTTCATCAGTCAGCAGGGGTCATTTTGTAGAAAAAGAGGTGCAGGAGCTCATTAGCATAACTCATTAGCATAACGTATTTGCATATGCCACACCCCCTGACATCACCGGAAGTGTGTCAGAAGGCAACACCCACCACTCAGGCGCCACTGGACTGTTTTGGATTGCTAGCCATTGGTGGGGGCGCGGGGTTCCAGGTCTGCATGCAGTGGTTGCTGTTTCGAATGCTTCCCCCCCATAAAAATCACTGCATGCCCAATTAGTGTGAAGACAGCTGATGGGCTTCGAATGTTCCTCTTCATCCCCGCTGCATTAGATTTTTTGAAAAAAACTTTCAGGAATACAGGTTTCCCACCCAAAATCCCAAGTGGTTGGGCTCTTTACTGCCGGAGCTCCGCTCCTGTGCGCTCCTGCAGGAAATGACCCCTGTCAGTCAGACAGAGTCTGATTTAGGACTGCTCCTGACCTTCAGCAAAATCCTTCCAGGTCTGCATGCAGTGGTTGCTGTTTCGAATGCTTTCCTCCATAAAAATCACTGCATGACCAATTAGTGTGAAGACAGCTGACAGGCTTCGAATGTTCCCGCTGCATTAGATTTTTTGAAAAAAACTTTCAGGAATACAGGTTTCCCACCCAAAATCCCAAGTGGTTGAATCTAAGAAGGACTGCACTGTACGAGTCTGCTGATCCGTGTGAGCTTGGCTTTATGAGAAGGGCTTCGTGCGGTACTGATAGCAGAACCTTCCAGAGGCGGAACTCTGATATATAAAGCAGGCTTACACCTACGGGCCTCTCCAGCTAGCCCAGAACCGTTTGCTCTGACTCCTGGGTTCCTTTTAGCTGAATAAGAGACTGGAACTTGAACCTTGTGCCGTACCACCAAGCTGACCCTTCCCAAAATTAATAGCTTTTTGGGTATGCAACCACTGCAGTGCCTAAATCAGTCCCAAAACACAAACAGTGCCACCGGAGGGCGGGGGGGCAGACTCCATCCAGGTCAGGTCTTTTTTCAGTGGTGACTCGCTAAAAGCTTTGGTAGCCCCTCCCCCTGGGAAACCTGCCAGGGGCGGTAATGGGGCAGGTGGGTGGGTGACACAGCAGTTTTCCAGGCTTAGAAACACCGAAGCATAAAGAGTTGAGGTAGAGCAGAGGGGAGAAGAGACAGGAGGAAATGGTCACGACTTCCGAAAAACCCAACCCCCCCACCCCTATGAACCACCTTCCGTTAGGAACCCCTGCCCCAACCTTTTGGAGCCTCTGGCAATGTTCCCTCTAAGCTGTAGAGTCTTATGAGCAAAAATTCCACTTTGTGAGCTACTGGCATTAAAGCTATGAGCAGTAATTTGGCTACTGCATAAATTAGTTTGCTCTGGAGCTATCCTTCCTGAGCTAAGAGAAAAATGTGTGAGCCGGAGGCTAAAAAACCTGTGAGCTAGCTCACACTAACTCAGCTTAGAGGGAACACTGGCCTATGGGCACCTTTGGGGTTACTAGCAGAGCATAGTGGGCTCACAGTCCCACAGTGAAGATCTTTGTGCTGTGGTGGCAGCTGTTGGGACAACAGTGTTTTCAAACAAAGGATCGCTCAGGCACCTTTGGGGTTACTAGCAGAGCATAGTGGGCTCACAGTCCCACAGTGAAGATCTTTGTGCTGTGGTGGCAGCTGTTGGGACAACAGTGTTTTCAAAAAAAGGATCGCTCAGCCAATCAAATCTCCAGTGGCCGATCGGAAGTCTTGCTGGGTAAAAGCTCCACTTGGCCCTGTCAATTTTTCTTAAAAAAAACCACATTGGTGGGGGGCACCAGGAAAGGTGTTAGTGGGTGTCATGGTGCCCAGAGGCACTGCGTTGGGGACCTCTGGAATATGTGCTGTTATGTGCTCTAGAATGGCTCTGTATTACTCTATTTCTGGCACACTTGGCAGCCATGATTACTTTTAAAAAGGGGCCTCTGACCTTTTTGAGCCTGTGGGTACCTTTGGAATTCTGAACAAGAAGAGAGAAATTGGATTTATACCCCACCCTTGACTCACAGAGCAGCTTACAATCTCCTTCCCTTCCCCTCCCCACAACAAACACCCTGTGAGGGAGGCGGGGCTGAGAGATCTCTTTCGAGGACTGCTTGTGAGAGAACATCCCGGAGAGAACTTGTGACCGACCTGAGGTCACGCCAGCAGCTGCATGTGGAGGAGTGAGGAATCAAACCCAGTTCTCCCAGATTAGAGTCCGCGCTCTTAACCACTACACCAAACTGGAGTGTGTGAGAGAATAAAACCAGCAATGTGGTGGCAGTTGCTACTGAATCAATCTTATGTTAATCTGCACACACCGTCAGATCTCCAGTGGCGAATCAGAAGCCCTGTTGGGAAGGAGCCCCACACCTGACCCCACCCACCTTCTACAAACACTGGGTGAACACCAGGAAAGGTGTCGGTGGGCGTCATGGTTCCCATGGGCACCACGTTGGGGACCCCTGCTTCAAATACAATATTGTCAGTACAAATCAAACCCAGTTCTCCCAGATTAGAGTCCGCGCTCTTAACCACTACACCAAACTGGAGTGTGTGAGAGAATAAAACCAGCAATGTGGTGGCAGTTGCTAAGGAATCAATGTTATGTTAATCTGCAGACACCATCAAATCTCTAGTGGCGAATCAGAAGCCCTGTTGGGCAGGAGCCCCACGCCTGACCCCACCCACCTTCTACAAACACTGGGTGAACACCAGGAAAGGTGTGGGTGGGTGTCATGGTTCCCGTATGGGCACCACGTTGGGGACCCCTGCTTCAAATACAATATTGTCGGTACAATCCTAAACAGATGTACATCCTTCTAAATCAAATGGCCTCAGAAGGGTGTAACTCTACGAAGGATTGTATGGTAAACGGCTGTATCCTCACGGGAAGGTGCTGTGGCTGTGGCTCATTGGAAGAGCCTCTGCTTTGCATGCAGAGTGTCCCAAGTTCAACCCCCAGCACCTCCAGTTAAGGATCTGGTAGGAGGTGATGTGAAAGACCTCTGCCTGTGACCCTGGAGAGCTGCTGCCAGTCTGAGTGGACAATACTGACCTCGATGGACCGATGGTCTAACTCAGTATAAAGCAGCTCCATGTATGTTCGTGTGGGGAATCCACCAAAGTAGGACCCTTCTTTCTTAAGCGTCCACATGAATCCATGGAATTCACTGCTATTTGTGTTTGGAGTGCCTAAATACAGAATAGGTCCAGTGGCCACCAAATGGTTTTAGGGGAATCGCCGATTCATTTCCCCCCATCGTTTGTTATCCTGCTTCTCATATCAGTGCGAGCCAAGGTTCAAGCAAAGCTCTCTGTAAAGTGTGTTTCCAACTATAATACATTGGGCTCGTAAGAAAATAGCCGATTTTTCTTAAACTTGTGGTAATGATCGATGTCTGTAAGTCAAAGTTCAGCAGTTTTTTAGCAGGCGCCAGGAGCTCCCTACACTATATGCTATTTCTGTCTTGAGTAGTAAAACCCTCAAGTGAAACCAATAATCCCTTCTTTCCATTGTTCATCTGCTGGTAGAGCTCTATCCAAGCTTCTGAATTATGGCTTCTTAAAACCTGTTTTAGATTGGATCTATCATGTTTGAACTGTTCCAGCTGGTTCTACTGTTGGCCAGATGCTGGCTTTACTGGCTTAGTGCCATCTGTTTCTCTCCCCCCCCCCCCCCCGATTTTCAATTTATGGCAAGGTTTCAATTCCTTTCTTCAAGCTGTCAGCTTATCTTTTCCCCCGCTTAGCAGTTGCACAACTCCGACGGAAAAAATATATTTAAAGCTGCGCTGAAAATTCTGGGTTGCAGGAAAGTGTCAGAATGCATTTAATTGGGTGGCTGTATTCCGTCAAGTCGGGGACATGACTTGTCTGTCCACAGTACAGATTTTCAGAAGCCTCGGGGTGTCTGTAGCTATTGGTTCTGACAGCTACTATTGGCCTCCTGGGGGGAAAAACAACAGCTGGGAGGGGGAGTCCCTTTCTGCTGCATCATGATTAGGATTCACTGTATCCAGGAGTTCATCTATGATGCAAATTTCTGCAAAATAGCATAGAATGAGAATCGGAACCCAAGGATCAAAGAGAGAAGGCTATTCCCCATTCCTTGTTAAGGGACATCTGTCTCCTTGTCTTAATCAGTCCTCTGTACATTTTCTTCATTTCCATCAACTCTCAGAGGGCTGATATTGCACAGTTAGATTTAAATTCACGATGCTTCTGTTGAATACGCCTTTTCATTCTTTTGCAATGGAGCTCACTCCGTCATGCAGCAACCCGGATCTCGAACTGCTGAACTACTGACCTTCCACAGCCTGCAGTTCAGCGTCTTAACCGCTTGAGCCACTGCAGCTCCTTAGGATTCACTGTATCCAGGAGTTAATCTATGGTGCAAATTTCTGCAAATTAGCATAGAATGAGAATCGAAACCCAAGGATCAAAGAGAGAAGGCTATTCCCCATTTCCCTGGTGGACATCATGGATAAGCGGGAAAAAATTATGTCCCATGGGTGTGTACTTCCATAACTCCCAATAAACTGGGGTCACAAGAAAAGTGCACTATTGTGTTGCAGGATCGACCCGATGACAACAAAATCACCAGAAGCCCCTTTAAAACTAGACCTCTTGGCGTATACTGAGGATGAGATAGTTAAGGAGCAAATGGTAAAATGGGCAATAAATATGAATAAAGAAATTATTATGTTGTCTTGGGAATATTTATGGAAGAATGCTTTGAAAATATCGTTATAAGATGATGTATAGATGGTATATGACCCCCCAAAAGATTGCAAATATGAATACAAATATGTTGAGTAAATGTTGGAAATGTAAAAAAGTAGAGGGCTTGTTTTACCATATGTGGTGGACTTGTGAAAAAGCAAAGAAGCTCTGGGTTGAGATTCATGCAGAGATGGAAAAAATAGTTAACTGTAAATTTAAAAAAGAGCCAGAAATATTACTTTTGGGACTCAAAATGGAAGAGGTCAACGTGGTGAAAAGGACACTTATGTGGTATATGATTGTGACTGCCAGAATGACCTATGCGCAGAGTTGGAAGCAAGAGGAAGTTCCTGGAATTGGAGAATGGATTAAAAAACTACTTTTTATGGTCGAAATGGATCAGATGACAAGGAAATTGAATAACATGGCAGCAGAAGACTTTTTTGAAGACTGGAAAGACTTAAAAGAGTACTTGGAAAAATATTGGGATGTGAGAGACAATTTATTTTGGTTTGATAACTATTGAGTGTGGAGAATTAGTAACATAAATAGAGAAAAGAGGAGTACTAAGACGTTAGTGAAAAATAAGTTATCTGTTGAATATGTAGAGATAAAGAGGAGAAAAGAGTAACTTAAGAATTATGCAGAAGGTTGTAGCACTGTGGGAAACCATACATAGGGGGGGAAAGGGAGGAGGGTAGGATATAGAGGGATAAGAATCGTTATACAAATGTTGGACTTTGTTGAATATATCCTAAAAATAAAATGTTTACAAAAAAACAAACAAGACCTCTTGGCTAAAATAATCACCATAAACTATTCTATTTTTGTTTTTGTTTTGCGGCTAATGTTGCCCACTCTGGGTTAGGAAATTCCTGGAGATTTGGGGGTGGGATTTGGGGAAGTGAGGGACCTCCATGAGATATAGTGCCATAGAATCGACCTTCCAAAACTGCCATATTGTCCGGGGAATTGATCTTTGTAACCTGGAGATCAGTTGTGAATCCTGGAGATTTCCAGGCTCACCTGAAGGGTGGCAACCCTATTTGTGGCACATAAGTGTGCTTTTCATGGCATCTCTTAAGCCATGAGTTTCAGATTTGTGTATATGTGGGACTTTATCCATAAGCCCCCTCCTCCAGCATTTACCATCTATATACACATTGGGGAGACAAAATAAAAACAACCCCAAAATGTGAATTTCTCTGTGATTGCTCATTGGATTTCCCATAGATCAAGTTTTAATCAAAGATGGAGAAAAGATCAAGATTGACCTGAAAAATCCACCCTGATGAAGGAAAATACAAGAATACTCCTTTCTCAGAAAGGCTTTGTACCTGCCCATTAAGGGAGGTTGAGACTACAGAGCACATGTTTTTTAGATGTCTGTATTATAAGGTGGCACGTAATAAAATCACTCCGCTGACTGAACAAATTCCGAGTCTTTCCGAAAAAGCTAGACTCGAGTTTCTTCTATCTGATAGAAACCCCAAAATTACCCACCAAGTAGCCAGTTTCTGTATGGTGATACTCAGATCACGGGAACTCTAAGGTAGCTAGTTGGATATCGTTGTTTGATATTAGATTACATTTTAATTTGCTTTTAATGTGTCACTGATGTATCTTAAAATCTTGGAATATTGTAAAGGTGTACTTCTTTTTCTATGACTGGTCTAAGGACTGTAGAAATATGAAAAAAAAAATTATAATCCCCCTAGGGGGAGTTTTTTATTTATTTTTTCAACACTACAAACTATAACTGAAAAAAGGGGAAGGGGAACTACATCTAAGGAAAAAGAAAAGATACCCACTAATAACTAAAAACCCAAGAATAAGAGATCAATACAGCCACTTATATCAATGTTAATCTAACATGCTGATAATACAT
This sequence comes from Gekko japonicus, assembly GCF_001447785.1. Lineage (NCBI taxonomy): Eukaryota > Metazoa > Chordata > Lepidosauria > Squamata > Gekkonidae > Gekko > Gekko japonicus. Next base: position 190,801 of record NW_015170348.1, on the reverse strand, counting down.
TGAACATGGTCAGTTATGCTAGGTTATATAACTTTTTCATCATTATATCTGTTTAATGAAACCCCCAGAACATCCCACATTTTTTATAGAATCTTCAGGCACAATTCAGAGCCTTTATTTTGTTATTTTGTTTTATCTTTTCTGATCCTCAATTTATATGAAGTTTTGGGGGCAGCCGCCCCGTTTTTGGTGGGAGAGTCCTCATCAGAAGACACCGAGTCCAATTCACCATCAGATATGCTTTCTTCTTCTTCCTTCCTGTCCTCAGCTGGTTCCCCCAGCTGTGCTCTTAAAAACTCCCATGCTTTAAGAACAGAGTCAATCTTTTCTTTTTTATCGTGGAGTTTGAAAATGATGGCTTCTGGAATT
>NW_015170348.1:182325-190259 GCF_001447785.1 Gekko japonicus | reverse complement strand
GCTATGAAGATATTCTGTTTTCCAATCTGTCATTGGGGCTATTGCTTCACTCACCAGTTGCTTCAGATTCTCTCCTTTCGATTCCGGGACCCCTTGAAACCGTAGGACCAGATTTGCTTTTTCCATTTGTAACTGTAAAAGTTGTTTCTCCCGTTGCCTGTTTCATTTCCAGCTTTTGCACTTTTTTTCTTAACTTTTTTAGTATCAGCGTCCATTTCCTTCACCTCAGCCATTTGCTCCATTGCTTTTAAGGATTTAGTCAATTGTAGCTGCTGTGAGGCCAAGCTCTGACCTATTATTGACAATTGTTGCTTGATATTAGTCATCTCGTCCAGCAGAGGGCGCAAGGAATCTGCCAGCATTTTGGAAAACTCAGTGGTCTCTTCCGTTCGAGGACTGCCCACTAGTTTCACTTTCACACGTTTGTCTTTATCTGGTTTCTTCCTCGCCATCTTTTTGGATTGTTTACTTTCTTTAAAAGTTGCCAAAGTCTCTGAAATTCGCCCTTAGGCTTAGCTGCGTCTCTTAAAGTCTCTTAAAACAGATTTAAATGCTTGCTCTTCCACTCTCCCCCTCTTTATTCCGTATTTCGTTTGTGCGCTTGGGAGTGGCCCCTCCCCCGCTCACTTTTTACCGCTTCGTAAGGGGGGGTAGCTTTCTTTTTAACTTCTCATGCTCGCTTCCACCCGACTCACTGTTTGTTGTCGGCCATCCGGCCTTGCTCGGCAATCATTTCTTTCACTCAATCTCCCACACTTGTCCTGGTCAGCGGCACTAAGTCCATGCGGACACTCAGCAGCAGGACCATCGGGGCGGAGGAGCGCCTCAATTCTCTGGCATCGCGCCAGCAAAGAGGTCGCCCCTCAAAAGCCCCCTGGCTAGGAGCCTTTCACCAAGGCTCCGGGGGGGGTTCGCGACCCATCGCGCCCCCTCCTACATGCTGGTGTGCAGATTGCATCCTCGGAGGTCCAGGAGATGCGTCTGCCTGCGCGTCGCCATAAACTGGAAGTCCAACTGTAGAAATACATTGAAAAAAATCCACCCTGATAGAACTTCACCTCCTCCCATAAAAAAGCTGCCATTTAGGGTCAAACTATGGCCACAAGAGACATAGGGCTTAAGACTCCCTCCATTATTTTGATCTTAAATTACCCATGTGAGCTTGGAGTTGCACCTTACACCTTGGAATTATGTTTTCATCAGGAAACTTGAAAAAACTGAGTCTGACTGACAATCCAGGCTTTTCTGCACGCTCATTTTCCTTGCTTGTAAGTTCTTTATTTCTTCAGGGTATTTCCCCCCCGGTTCCACACATGTTTTGCTCCCTCTTTTGGTCGATTTGATATTACAGTGGTTTATTTCCAGCATATCTTCCTGCAGATTTAAATTGCAGGGAGATATGCTGGAAACAAAAATTTGTAATATTGAATTGGCCACTAGAGGGAGCAAAACATGTGGAGAGTAGAACCTCCTCTGAAAGAAATGGGAGCTTACAAGTGAGGGAAATGAGCATGCAGAAAAGCCCTCCTTGTGGCTGCTCTGGCGGCAACCCTAATGTGCCATTTGGCCCTCCGTAGTTCAACAGTGAGCATGCTTCAAGGAAGGTTCAGAGGATTCTGCTATGCTCAGATGGTGACCTTTGTTGAACTTTTGATGTGCTTCAACAAGTTCACACATTTCTCTGTTTCTCATTTCTATATGTAGATGTGTTGACACTAAACTAAAGGTGTTTTCCATGTGCCTGAGCGAAAGGCGAGCCTTTCACTTGGCACAGAATGATCCAGTTGAGCAACAGCTCTGCATTTTCTGATGGCCCGATTCATCTGGGGGAAAGAAAGAGAAGGTATACGTGTTTTCCACTTGGCTGGCCTTAAAAGGTCAGATAGGTGGAAGTACTGAAAAGTGATTGAGGCCAGGGAAATAACAAACTTGCCGATGTGAAACAGTAAAGCAGTCAGGCACAAGCGTTTTTGAGCATGGAAGTTGATTGTAGATAACAGAGCAAGTTAGCTGGCCATTTGAATTATGTTCTGTCCACCAAAGGTGTGTAATGGCTGATGTTCCAAATCGTCCCACTAGACAGAGTCTGCATGGGGCCATTTTTACTGGCTGGCAGATCAAGTTCCTTGATCCTGCCAAGGACTGAAATATTTGTGTTGAGAAGGGCAAAACGAATGGCAGAAGCTGGAGCACAAGACAGTATACAACACAAGAGGGGGAGAGTTACTTCTGGCTATAGAATCTTTTGTTAAAACAGAAGTAGGTAGTGTTTATGGCCCGCCTCTCCAGGAAGCTCAAGACAGCATGCATAGCACTCTCAGGTGGTCACAGGTGATTCCAGGAGACCTCTCATTCAGGCAATAAGCCCAGCCAAGGTTCCTGTCACATATACTTCTAAACAGAGGTCATTTCGGGGGGAAACGCGGGGGATCGCAGTTCCCCCGGGTGAGGTACGGGGGGCGGGGCACATGACGAAGCCCCGCCCCCTGCTTCCGGCTGCCCCGCTTCCGGCCCTCATTCAGCCAGGAGGAGGCAGGAGAAGAGGGAGGGTAAGTTGCTTCCTCCCTGCCTCTCCCCACCCCTGCCTGCCTGGGGCCAGGGAGGGCCTTCGCGGGGCTTCCTTGCACTCCCGCCGGCCTTGCAGGTCCACCGCCGGGCCCCTCATGTGGCTCGACAGTGGAGCTGCAAGGCCGGCGGTGACGGCCGGGACTGTTGGGGGCGGGGGGTGTGGCCTTATGACACACTTCCGGTGATGTCAGGGGTTGTGGCATATGCTAATGAGTTATGCTAATGAGTTCCCCTAGCTCTTTTTCTACGAAACGACCCCTGCTTCTAGTTCCCATTCATGTCCAGAAGGCCCAGATGTGAAACTTCCCAGGATTCATCGGCATTTGTCCACTTTCAGGTGTCGGGTTCCTCTACCGATGTCATTTCCACGATAATTAGTTATGTGTTTTGTTTCCAGGGTTGTCTTCATTTCTGTATCTGAGATGCATAATTTTAAAAAAGTCTTGAGGAACCGAAGCATTGTTCAAGCTTCATTTTGTGACTCGGGATCTCATAACCACACTCTCGTCCATCTGTCAGTTGTAGATGCTATCGTGGTGCTCATTCCTGATCCAATTGGGGGACTCCTGTTAAGGGGCTATTCCCTTTTGAATTTGTAGCGTGGGATGTATTTTGGGAAAGGGTCAAGGTGAGACACACTTCCGGTGATGTCAGGGGGTGTGGCATATGCTAATGAGTTATGCTAATGAGTTCCCCTAGCTCTTTTTCTACGAAACGACCCCTGCTTCTAGTTCCCATTCATGTCCAGAAGGCCCAGATGTGAAACTTCCCAGGATTCATCGGCATCTGTCCACTTTCAAGTGTCGGGTTCCTCTACCGATGTCATTTCCACGATAATTAGTGATGTGTTTTGGTTCCAGGCCCATCTTCATTTCTGTATCTGAGATGCATAATTTTTTTAAAAAACTTGAGGAACCGAAGCATTGTTCAAGCTTCATTTTGTGACTCGGGATCTCATCACCACACTCTTGTCCATCTGTCAGTTGTAGATGCTATCGTGGTGCTCATTCCTGATCCAATTGGGAGACTCCTGTTAAGGGTCTATTCCCTTTTGAATTTGTAGTGTGGGGTGTATTTTGGGAAAGGGTCAAGGTGCATGAACCCCCGCAAATCCCTCCCCCTAGTTTTTTGCCACAGGACTCTTTGTTTTGACTGTAGCAGACCACCATGGCCGTGCCTCTAGAATTCACCGCACAGAGAACATTAACAAGAACCTGCGATAGCTTTGGTGCCGAGGGATGAGGTCACTAGTTTGTAGGGGTTGCAGGTTAGCCCGTACAGCTGTGGTGGAAGGTTTCTAGAACATATGAACATAAGAGAAGTCAATGTTGGATCAGGCCAATGGCCCATCTAGTCCAAAACTCTGTCACACAGTGGCCAAAAATACCAGGTGCCATCAGGAAGTCCAGCAGTGGGGCCAGGACACTAGAAGCCCTCCCACTGTTGCCCCCCCAAGCACCAAGAATACAGAGCATCCCTTGCCCCAGACTGAGAGTTCCTATCTATACCTTGTGGATGGCCACTGATGGACTTCTGCTCCCTAGCCTTTTCATGCTTCCTCAAGACAACGGTTATTGAAAGCAACCTGATAGTGTTTTCCTCACGTGGTGTTGCTGTCTCTTAACGTGCTAGCGTTAAGAGACAGTGTCTACTCGTACACAAAAGTTGAGTCGGACTGTTCACTACATGTCAGTGGGAAGTCACCGCAGAATATCTATCTCTTGGGCTTTTGATGATACTTTGGAGCTACTGACTGTCTGAGAACTGGAACTGTATTTTCTCGTGTCGCAGTGGGGTTGTGAGGTACCAGATAGGCCAAGGCCCCCAAGACACAGTACCCTCGATCCAGTTGTACTCGTGTGCTTGATACTAATTTCATATTCTGAGGTAACTGAAGTAAGCAATGGCCTTCACTTGATCAGACAGAATGGTTTTTATCGTATGCTTTACAAAGGCCCCTGCCACATGGGGGGAAATTGATGCGGCCAAAGTGCGGCTTTGTAAAGCCGCACCAAAAGAAAGACGCGGCGGCGGGATCAGACGGATCCTGTGAGCCGCCGCGCGGTTGCTCCCCAGCACGATCAGATGCCAGGGAGAAAGCCACGGAAGGGAGCGCGAGGCAGCCGGCTGCGCATGTGTGCGCATGCGCAGTTCGGCTGGGAGCCTCAAATGCTCCTGAAGACAGGCGCGCCGGCGATCCCACAGCCGCGCTTGCTGCGCCGTTTCAGGTAAGTCCTCCTCTTTTGCTGGTTCTTTTTTTTAGCACATTTTCGGCCTGAAGGGCCGAATCGGGGACGGGTGCGCGCCGCTTCCCAGATGTTGTGGTGTGATCGCGCCCATTTGCTGCGCCCCCGATCCGTCCCTCTTCCAGGCCAAATCCTCCCATGTGACCGGGGCCCAAATATCACTTCTGCTCCAAATAGTGCTGCTAATCCCTATAAGACGGGGGTCCTCAGCATGGTGCCTGAGGTGCCATAGCACCCACCGATACCTTTGCTGGCACCCACAAAGTGTTTTAAAAAGTGGGCATGACCAGGTAGCGCTTTTGCTTAACGAGGCTTCTTATTGGCTGCTGGAGATTTGATTGGCTATGCAGATTTTTGAAACCACAGCACAAGGATCTTCACTGGGTGACTGAAAGCAAGCTGTGGCAACCATTTTGAGACCATGGCCACTATGTTGTGTCAGGATTTCAAAGGTGCCCACAGCGTCAAAAGGTTGGGGACCCCTGCGATAAGAAATCTCCTTATGATAAATTTGTTGTTGCTGAGTCCAACATTATTAAAGAAGAAGGAGAAGAGGTTGGATTTATACCCCACCCTTCACTTGGAGTCTCAGAGCAGCCCTTCCTCTCCCCACAACAGACAGCCTGTGAGGTAGGTGCGGCTGAGAGAGCTCTCTCGAGAATTGCTCTCAGAGAACCGTGACTGACCCAAGGTCACCCTGCTGGCTGCATGTGGAGGAGTGGGGAATCCAACCCGGTTCTCCAGACTAGAGTCCACCGCTCTTAACTACTACACCAAACTGGCTATTGAGATTTTTGACATCCACTCCCGTAACTGTAGCAGACCATGGCAATGAGAAATGAGACCAGGGGTCATTTCCTGCAGGAGCTCACAGGAGCGGAGCTCCGGCAGTAAAGAGCCCAGGGGGCGGGCACATGTAACAAGCCCCACCCCCTGCTCCCAGCAGCCCTCAGTCAGAGCAAGAAGCAGCCAGTTAAGTTGCAGAGCTCCCCCGCCCCCCCTGGTCCAAAACAGTCCAGTGGCACCTTTAAGACCACGTTTTATTCAGGTATAAGCTCTCCCTCCTCTGTGAGGGCAGATCTGCACGTTACCCCCCCCCCCCCAATAGCTAGCAATCCAAAGCAGTCCGGTGGACCTTGAGCGGTGGGTGTTGCCTTCTGACACGCTTCTGGTGATGTCAGAGGGTGTGGCATATGCAAATAAGTTATGCTAATGAGTTATGCTAATGAGCTCCTGCACCTCTTTTTCTACGAAATGACCCCTGAATGAGACCAAAATGGGCGTGAGATTAGTTGTGATTGAAGATGTGTCCTCACTCCCAGGATCTCCATCTGTGGTTTCTCATGCCTGTTGAACAGCATTGGGAAGGGAGCTTTTCTCAAAGAACGCGCTCTGGCAGAAAAGACCCTTTCAAAAAGTGAATGAATCGGCTCCCGTGGTGTTTTTTGTACTGGTCTTTTCGGATACGGCAGTCAGGGTTTAGTGTGATTGTCTTGCAATGTGCATAGAAAGAGATATATGGCCATAACAGAGGAAACTAGTTTATGGGAGGAACATAGAACCGTGTGCTCCACAGATAGTGAATTTCTCTTATCTTTGGCACTCAGCCTAGGCAAAGATAAAAGGGGAAAGCAGCATTCATTTGGCTTAAGCAAATATGCCTCCAGTGTTGTGAACACAGGGAGGTCTCTCTTATGCTTTTTCTTCATTTCGAGCAAATTGCTTGATTAATTCAACCTCCATTGATGGTTTGTGAAGGTCAAGGAACAGAACTGAGATTTTTTTAGACCATCTCATCTGAACTTGCAAGGAAAAGCAAGGTGGAAAAGATGTTAAATTACATGACAGCTGGAAGATTTATTGGCAATTCACTCTTAAGATGTTATGCTGTTTTTGTTTTTAATGGCACTGGGGGGGATCAGTCTTGGCTTCAACAGGTTGAAATAATTTTCTGTTCTGTCTTGCGTTGTGTAGAGCTGCTGGATAAAATTATCTCATTTCATTTTATTGGCATAAAATATTAAACAGTTGCCATTAGGGTAAAACAATCCTATAAAATTTGTGGAAAATAAATAACTTCTAAAAGCATTACAAGGTATGTCTATTTATATAAGCTTAAATTATAGCAAGATAAAATTTTGCCCAACCGCAAAACCTTGAATTAAATTATACAAACTCATTGAGCTCAATTAGAATGAGCAGGGACATTTTTCCATTTTATAAGACCATAAAAGAACTTGGCAGTCAATTCAATAATCTCCAAATCCTGGGAAGTAAGGAGGTAGTGTAGCTTGCTTCCGTCCGGTTGGCATGCTACCTTGCTAAGGGGGACTTCCAGAAATTTCGCTCGAATGTCGTTTAGCAAATTACAATGTAAAAGTACATGCTCAACTATTTCTCTCTTATTGCATCCGCAATATCTAATTGCATAAGGGATTTTCTTATATCTCCCCTCAAGAATGGCAGAGGGGAGAACATTGAACCGTGCTAGCATGATATCAGGGAGAAAAAATATCGTGGTGGAGCACAGGTTGAAGCTACTTGGGCTAAACTTGGGGAGAAAGGGGTGGGCAGGCTGGTGATGACTGATACTGTGCTGAGAAGCAGTACAGTCCTGAAATACGGACGTGGGTCTGATGCCATTTCCTGCTGGAATGCAAAAAGTTAAGTTAAAAAAAGTAATATCAAACCATCATTCTTTCTCATATGTACACACAGATCTCTCATCCTTTGTTTTCTGAGACCAGTCTGTGCACCAGAAATGGAGATAAAAAGGGGGGGGGGAAGCTTGCAGAGTCCTTCCTCTGAGAGCCAGTTTGGTGTAGTGGCTAAGTGTTCCAGACTCTAATCTGGGAGAACCGGGTTTGATTCCCCACTCCTCCACTTGCACCTGCTGATGTGATCTTGGGTCAGTCACAAGCTCTGGCACAGCTGTTCCTGAAAGAGCAGTTTGTGCCAGAGCTCTCTCAGCCCCACCCATCTCACAGGGTGTCTGCTGTGGGGAGGGGAAGGGAAAGGAGTTTGTAAGCCGCTCTGAGACTCCCAAGTGAAGGGCGGGGTATAAATCCAATCTCTTCTCCTCTTCCTCTTCCTCTTCCTCTTCTTCCTCTCCTCCCTCCC
>NW_015170348.1:174660-181612 GCF_001447785.1 Gekko japonicus | reverse complement strand
TTCCTTCCTTCCTTCCTTCATTCCTTCCTTCCTTCCTTCCTTCCTTCCTTCCTCTCTCCCCATCTATTTGCTTTCTTTCCATCTCTCCCCTGCCTCCCTCCCTCCTCCCCTCCCTTGTTCCTTCCAGTTGGGAACAACAAAGCCATAGAAACTTCTCAGTAAACACACATAGGATTTGGCTACTTATTTGATTTATTTCTACTTTACGGAACAGCGGCATGGTATAGCCTGATCTGGTCAGATCACAGAAGCTAAGCAGGATTGGTACTTTGAAAGGAGACCACCAAGGAAAAATCTGCAGAGGGAGGCAATGGCAAACCACCTCCGCTTCTCATTTGCCTTGAAAGACCCTTGCTGGGGTCGCCATAAGGCGGCTGGGACTTGACAGCACTTTAGATACACAGACGTTCCCCAGAGTGGTTTACGACATTCCCCCCTCCCCTGCTGTATCCTCACAAGAACCCTCTGAGGTAGGTTAGTATGCTCAAGGGTCTAGCTCAAGGTCACTCAGCAAGCTTCCATGACAGAGTGGGCATTCAAACTTGTGCCTCCCAAATCTTCGTCCGAAACTTTAACCACTACCCCTTGCTACACCATTGAGCAAAAGGGTGAATTTTAGAGCTGTACTTAAAAAATTGAAAGGGCGTTACTTGACTTGAATTGTTATCTGGCAGTATTGGATCGCATTCAGAACAACGGCAGAGCTATAATAGAGGTCTCCAGAAGCTGCTCTGTATGAAGTGTCTAGATTTCTGCTTTCTGAAACGACTTTGTTCGTGTGTTTGAGGATCAGCTGAAAGCAACTGCAGCAACTGCTCATAAGCAAGGTAGTGCCCTCTTTTTCTACGAAATTACCCCTGGGTAGTGCGCTTGAGTATAATGATAGATTTGCCCTCTTGGATAGAAATTGCTTTTTCAGTTAGTGTTGTAATTATGTTTGTGATGGTAATGATGGCCCCTCTTAAGGGAACGCGACCATGCAATTGATACAGTTGACCTGATGTGGGAGGAACGGATATTTAAATACTGTTTTAAATCAGCAGAGGCAGGCAATGGCAAACCACCTCTGAACGACTCTTGACTTGAAAGCCTGATGGGGTTGCCATAATTCATCTGTGACTTCATGGCAAAAAAGAAAAGAAAAAAGAATTGAGTTGGACTGCTGTAGCCATATGTGCTGTGTCTTTTTTAACATTAAAATCATTCTTTAAAAATTATAATCTTGGCAAACGGTTGCTTTATCAAGGATATGAGCCCATGATGCAGTGCAACTTCCATTCTTTTCTACCTGTTCGTTGTGTGGGATCTTTGCATACTGCCCTGCTATTTTGTGCATACATTCTTCTGTGTGCATCTCTTGCACATGGGATGGTTCTTCACACAGGCTATGCCATAAGAACAAAGCACACGAGCACTACCTTTGCTGGATGATACTAAAGGTCTGGCATCTAGTTCCATCATTCCAGTTCCAACCATAACCAACTTGATCTCTCTGGAAGCTTACAAGCATGACAGGTATGATTATCCCTTGATAGTTGCCCCGGACACCTGTCGCTCAAACATGGATTCTAATATGCCCGTCCTCCATGGCCATGCCCAAGTGTTTGAAGGTCACCAGAACTGGAGGGCTACCACCACAGCTTTTAGTGATGGATTCCATAATTGTGCACTCTGATGAAGAGTCCTGTATACCTGCTGCCTGTCCATTTGCTGTGTAATCTCAGGTATTTGCTAATGCTACGAAAGAGAGGAAACAGTTCTCTCATATATTCTCTGGGTGCATGGGTGTGCTTTAGTGGAACTGAGTTTAAATTGTATATTCATTTATGCCTCGATTTCTGGAATAATTAGGATTTGTCAGTAAGAGTAATAATACTAGTGATGCATCATACATTTTAGCATGCTTAAGAGCAGGGGTTATTTCTTTTTTTTTACATATTTTATTTTGATTTTTCATGTACATATCAAAAAGTAAGTATATTCAATTTTACAACAATTTTGGAGCTTCTTATCTATAAATTTCTAACCACCTATCTAATTTTTGCCATCTCTTCTTGAACACGATATCAAGTTTTCCTGCAAGTAACATGTTTACTTTGTCAATTTCCTTTATATCTATAATTTCTGTAACTAATTCTTCTCTACTGGGCACTTTATCAGACTTCCAACATTTAGCTATAGCAATTCTGGCATTTGTAAGGATATACAATATCAGGCATACATCATTATATTTTATCTTTTCTGGCAAGATGTTTAACAGGTATATTTCTGGTTCTAATGGTAGTTCAACTTCTACTATTTCTAGAATTAGTTGTTTTATACTTTTCCAGAATTTTGCTATCTTTTCACACCTCCACCAGATATGATAGTAGGAACCAACATTACGTTCACACCTCCAACAGTTCCCCGATACATTTTTATAGCACTTTATTACTCTGTCTGGTGTCCAATGCCATCTGTGGAACATTTTAAAGATGTTTTCTTTGTATAATGTAGCTCTAACTAACTTTGTCGAGTTCCACATTTGTCTATATTGTTTCCTGTATCTTTCTCCCATGCCTTCATACAAGGTTTTATTACCTCTGTTTAGAGCAGGGGTCATTTCATAGAAAAAGAGGTGCAGGAGCTCATTTGCATAGCTCATTAGCATAACTTATTTGCATATGCCACAACCCCTGACATCACCGGATGTGTGTCAGAAGGCAACTCAAACAGATGGGTAGGGAGGCGCTCCCACCCCCCTGATCAAGCCCCCACCCCCCATGGCTCCCCCACCCCATCAAGGCCCTGCCACCCCCCATGGCCCACCCCCCCAATCAAGCCCTCGTCACTCCCCCACCAGCCAGCACCTGGGAAAGATGGGCGGTGGGGCTTTGGAGGCCTTCCCCGGGCTCTGCACCTCAGTGTGGGTACAGGGGAGGGCTCTGCAACTTACCTGGCTGCTTCTTGCTCTGACTGAAGACTGCTGGGAGCCGGGGGTGGGGCTTGTTGCATGTGCCCACCATCTGGGCTCTTTACTGCTGGAGATCCGCTCCTGCACGCTCTTGCAGGAAATGACCCCTGCTTAAGAGCATTCCAAATATGTTGTACATACTAACTCAGGGGTGGCCAAACTGCAGCTCGGGAGCCACATGCGGATCTTTCACACATATTGTGCGGCTCCCAGCAGGGTGGCTGGGGAAGTGAAGGGGAGGCGTGCCTCCCAGGGCTCGTTTTGTAGCAGGAACTCATTTGCATATTAAGTGACACACCCCTAATGTAGCCAATCCTCCAAGAGCTTACAGAGCTCTTCTTACAGGGGCTACTGTAAAGCTCTTGGAGGATTGGCTACATTAGGGGTGTGTCGCCTAATATGCAAATGAGTACCTGCTACAAAAAGAGCCCGGTCTTCCCTCCCCCAGCCAGTGTTCCCCTCCCTGGGTAGGCTTGAGGTATGTGTGGGGGAGCAGAGAAAGAAAGCAACTTTAGCTTTAAGTGCGTTCTCAAAGCCCCTTCCCACCCCAGCCGGCTTGGAGAAAGCATTCGTCTCCTTAAATATCATTATCAATATCTGTTTTTACCCATTTTGTTTTTATTTCTGGCAGTCTTATTTAATGTTCATATTAATAAAAAGCAAATTTGCATATTTTCCCATTAAAACACGTGTGTAATATTTGTTAATGTCTTGCGGCTCTCAGACATCTGATGTTTCTTCTATGTGGCTCTTACATTAAGCAGGTTTGGCCACCCCTGTACTAACTCATTCTTTTGGAACCCCCTATCATTGTTTCCACATTTTCTTAATAGACGGGACACCAACAATCAAGCCAAACGTTTGAGGTTTTTATTTCCTGGCGTTCTTTCCCAGCCCAATACATGTTCTTCAGAGGGAGAAGTCAGGTTGCTAATCTGTGTTTATTCCTGTTGGAGAGAAATATCAGAGCATTGGGTTGAGTGTGATCTTTCCTGATTTAATAACGTTCTGTCTGCCCAAGAGCAGGATGTAATTCTCTTTGAGTTAGCTGCACGCTGTGCTGTTATTACAAGTGACAGCCAGCAAAGTGTAAGAGAAACACTCTAGTTGCCCAAAAGACCTCTTGGCTTAATCGTTCTGGGACACTCCGGCCAAGCAATAACAAAACAGGTCCTGTGTCTGCAGGCGAAATGAGAACAGCGAAGGCTGGTGAAGTGGGATATGCGGAGGAAACGAAAATGCTCCTCACCAACCCAGCTTTAGCTGTTTTCTTTGGACCATGGCATGTTTATTTTGCTTTTGTCAAGTGTATTGCTTTGAGCAAAGTCGACCATTTCGAGATTGCTTTTCTTCCGTTGTTGTGGGCTGCCCTGAGGGCCTTCGAGCGGGATATAATGAACTGACATGACTCACCGCATTAAAAAAAATACCCAATCAATTATATTCTAGCCTTCAGGGTAAAAAACAAAAGCTGTCCTAAGAATTGCGAGTCTCCTAGTGCCTATGCTTGTGCCAGAGAAAGTATAATATTGTGGTCAGAATTTTAAATCTGAGAGGCCCAGAGTTGAACCTTCACCCTGCCACGGAAGCTTGCTGGGTGACTTTGGCCAATTAGTCTCTGTCAGCCTCGCCAACCTCACAAGGTTGTTGTGAGGACGCCGTGGAAGGGGAGAGAGGCAGATGGATGCCACCTTGAGCTTCTTGGAGGAAGGGTGAGAGAGAAAAAATATGCTTAATAAGGAGTACTAATATAAATAAATAATGCTGCAACTCCAAACATGACAGAAATTTCTACTCAGTGCTGGGCAGTTTTGATTTTTTAAAAAACAAATTAACAGTGAGAACATAAGAACATAAGAGATGCCAATGTTGGATCAGGCCAAAGGCCCATCCAGCCCAACACTCTGTGTCACACAGTGGCCAGAAATACCAGGTGCCATCAGGAGGTCCACCAGTGGGGCCAGGACAGTAGAAGCCCTCCCACTGTTGACCCCCCCCCAAGCACCAAGATGACAGAGCATCACTTGCCCCAGAGCCCCTATCTATACCTTGTGGCTAATAGCCACTGATGGACCTCTGCTCCATATGCTTATTTAATTCCCTTTTGAAGCCGTCCATGCTTGTAGCCGAAACCACTTCCTGTGGCAGTGAATTCCAAGTGTTAATCACTCTTTGGGTGAAGAAGTACTTCCTTTTATCCGTTCTAACCCGACCGCCCAGCAATTTCATGAAGTGCCCATGAGTTCTTGTATTGTGAGAAAGGGAGAAAAGTACCTCTTTCTCTACCTGCTCTTTCCCATGCATAATCTTATAAACCTCAATCATGTCACCCCTCAGTCTACAGAGTGTTGGACTGGATGGGCCTTTGGCCTGATCCAACATTGGCATCTCGTATTTTCTTATGTCCTTAACTAGAGATGGGAGCTCACTCCATCATGCGGCACACCCGGGTCTCGAACTGCTGAACTACTGACCTTCCACAGCCTGCAGTTCAGCGTCTTAACCACTTGAGCCACCGCAGCTCACCAAGTTTAACAAGATGCAAATGCCGTTTCCTGGTTGTTGTTTTTTAAATGAAATGGAACTTGGGAGATACAAATTTAATAAGGTTAGGTAGGGTGGCCAACTTTGGGTTGAGAAATTCCTGGAGATTTGGAGATGGAGCCTGGGGAAGGGAGGGGTCCCCAGCAGTGTTCCCTCTAAGCTGAGTTAGTGTGAGTGAGCTCACCGTTTTTTAGCCTCTGGCTCACACATTTTTGTCTTAGCTCAGGAAGGGACGACTCCAGAGCAAGCTAATTTATGCAGCAGCCAAATCAATGGCTCACAACCTTAAAGCAAGCAGCTCACAGAGTAGAAATTTTGCTCACAAGACTCCACAGCTTAGAGGGAGCATTGGTCCCCAGTGGCATATAATGCCATAGAGTCCACCCTACTAAGCAGCCATGTTCTCCATGGCATCTGTAGGAGAAGGGAAAAATGAATGTGAGTTCTGAATGTGAGTCCTGACATCTCCTCTGACATGTTTATATGCTGACAGCTGTCACTGTGCCTTTTTAAGAGTTTAAGAGTTTAATCGTAGTATATTCAGATGTTGGTATTTAACCCAGATGGAAGAAATCTATAGTAGAATATATATTTTATAATTGTATTTTTCTGTATAAGAAGTTATATTAAGCAAAAGTATTATTAGAGGCCTTTTTGATGGAATTAGACAGCAGTAGAATGGAATGTATATCTTGAAGTTGCAAGGACAAGCGAACTCTGAAAGTGTTCTCTAAACAATATATTTTCTTTGTAAGACAGAGCACCTGGTACCGGGAAACCTGTCAAGAGCGAAGTTTAATGTGAATCACAGCCCTTATCAGCTAGCTCTCCAAACGTGAGGCCAGAAAGGGTCCCAGTGTTCTTCAGAGTTTCCCACTGTCTTGAAGACCAGATAAGGAAGTATATTTACTGACACCAATGGGAGATGCATTGAGTCAAATGATGCTTCCATTATGTTACCTGCTGGACACCAATTAGAGATTCTTTAATGTGTAAATCATATGGGATGTCACTTGGGGTATAAGACCTTCTGCCCTTCCTGGTTATGGAGAATACAGCTTGACATTGCTGAAGTGCTAAGGTACTCAGCCCTGTGTTTCCTGTGTTCTTTGCAATAAGCAGATTAATCTAACTCATTGGATTCTGATTGTGGGTGATTTCCCACAAGTGCTGCTCCGCGCTCACTCTTCTCTTTGGCCCGATGGTACGTGTCAATTTCACACAAGCTGCTGCGCGACCGCATTTTGCCCTGCAGCTTCATGCGATTTTCCCCGCTTCTACTCAATCCTGTTTTTTGAGGATTGAGTAGACGTAGGGAAAATTGCACAAAGCTGCGTGGCAAAATGCGGCCGCACAGCAGCTTGTGTGAAATTGACACGTACCATCGGGCCAAAGAGAAGAGTGAGCGCGGAGCAGCACTTGTGGGAAATCACCCTGTGTGTTTCCAGTTTGGCC
>NW_015170348.1:161493-174115 GCF_001447785.1 Gekko japonicus | reverse complement strand
TTATTCCATTGCAGGTAGATCAGGGCCTTTTAAAAATAGTTATTTATCGTGATTCTGGAAACTTGTTCATTTACTCATTCTGTCACATTCATTGGCCACACAGCACTAAACGTGCACGATGCCACACAATATCTTGTGAACGGCTCAGTCCACACTGCCTTTTCTGAAGCTTGCCAAGCTTGTATCAGGTTGTGAGGTCAACGCTTACGAGAACCTTTCACAAAGTCAAGAGACATAAGGATTTTTTTTTTTAATGGTGTAAGGAAATAGAGAGCCAGTTTGGCGTCGTGGTTAAGTGCACGGGAGAACCGGGTTTGACTCCCCACTCCTTCACTTGCACCTGGCCGGATGACCTCGGGCAAGCCGTAGTTCTGGCACAGCTGTTCTTGAAAAAGAGCCGTTTCTGTCAGAGCTCTCTCAGCCCCACCTACCTCACCGGGTGTCTGTTGTGGGAAGGGGAAGGGAAAGGAGTCTGAGACACCTTTGGGTAGTGAAGGGCGGGATATAAATCCAGTCTCTTCTCTTCTTCTTCTATTGGGGGGCGGGGATCTACTCAAAGGAAGAAAAATACTGAAAAATCTTTAGTTAGCATTGTGTTCGTAATTTATGGTGGCCTTGAGGACAGTGTTTTGAGAGGAGGGCCCACTCCTTGGCACACAGAGGTAACCTCCCCACTTTCGATGTGGAATCTGGATCCCAAAGATCAAGGATACTGTGTCAGTTAACACTGCCATAGTCTTTGGAATGTGTGTGGGGGTTCTACTTCCCTCCTTCTTCCCAAACGGATGTCTCCAGTCTGGCTCGTTATCTATCTATGTATTTTTTGACCTTGGTTCCCAGCTGCTCCTGACTCGCTGGGAACGGCTCACCTTCTCCCGCTTAATTTCCTCTCTCGCGCGTGGGACAATTGCGCTTTGCTTATTGGCTTTGGCTTGTAATGGGTGTGTGTGTGTGTGTTTTGAAACTACTATATCTTGGGGTACCCTGCTGCTTTTGGTCATTCCTAACAAAGAACGTTCATGTGTCATAGTTATGAACTACCGATAAACAGAATACTTCTTATGAAGCGCTGTGTGGTGTGGTCTGACTATAGAACCTGACACACTGCACAGCCCAGAACAGAGTTATACCCTAAATCAGTGGGCTTAGAAAGGTTTAACTCCTTTAATGCCAGTTTGGTGTAGTGGCTAAGTGTGCGGACTCTAATCTGGGAGAACCGGGTTTGATTCCCCACTCCTCCACTTGCACCTGGCTGGATGACCTTGGGCAAGCCGTAGGTTTTATAAGAACTATCCCTTAAAAAAATATGCTGATCTGCAGGCTGTGGAAGGTCGGTAGTTCAGCAGTTTGAGACCCGGGTGCCAAGGGTGTAGACTTTCCAATTTCCCGGGGGGGGCTGGGGCTCGACCAGAGGCATTGCTTTGCTAGGAGCAAGGGTGGCTCCCGGGGGAGGCTGAGTACCTTCCTGAAAATTTCGGCGGGGGCTCACGCCCCGCCGCCCCCACGAAGATTACGCCTATGGGGGAAGGGAAAGGAGTTTGTAAGCTGCTCTGAGACTCCTTCGGGTAGTGAAGGGCGGGGTATAAATCCATTCTCCTCCTCCTCCTCCTCCTCCTCTTCTTCTTCGTCTTCTTTTTCAGGATTACACTGAACACGAAGCAAGCCCCTTCTGGCTAGTGCTGCACATTTCACAATTACCAAAACCTCAGCCACTTCTGTCAACCAATCTTTTGGCATTCCCCCACTCATTGTCTTCCCACCACAAATGCTGAAGTGTGTTTAAAAATTTCCAGAAACCTGCTAAAATCCCATGATGCTTGTCACAGAAATTAGAAAAAGGAGCTGGATGGCACCAATTAACCCGAATGCCTTCTATTTCCCCCCCTCTGTTATTTAAAAGTGATTCATCACAAAGAAAAATATTTTCTGTTCAGGAACTGGCAAAATGCAGTGGTGGTAGGGGGATTCAGTTTTGTCTCTGTGGCCTTATTGCATTCGAGCTTGCCAATTCCTTCCTATTTTTAATTGCAGTGGGGATACCACACAATGGTGCTGGTAATACAGAATTTAAAAATATGGGAAAAGAGCAGCAAAATCCCACAGTTCCATCTGCTGTTCTGTGTTCTGTTGTGTTACCTTAAAACAGGTGTTCCGTGAACCTGTAATCCCCAAGTCATGCAAAGTTAGTCATATATAAGTCCCTTTGAAATGAAGCACCAGACTATGTGAGGTACTGGAAATTTGTGAAGGAGCTCAGTGTGTGTATTTTCCCCCCTTAAAAATCAGGCACACAGCACCCCAATTGTGATTAGGAAGTAGGGTTGCCAAGTCCGAAGCTGAGCTGGAGCGGGGGACTCCAGTGCAGCTCCGGGAGTGCGCGCGCGTGCCGCAACCCCGTCACCTGGAAGTGACGCGACCACGCCGGGCATGCTGGGGGCGGGGCCACGACCATCCGAGGGAAAAACATAAGAGTTTTCCCTCGGATTGCCGCGGCCCCGCCCCTAGCGTGCCTGGCGTGGCCGCGTCACTTCCGGGTGACGTGCATGTCACGTGCTTTGGGGGTGGGGTTCCCCCCAGGGCCCGATCTGCCGCCGGCGGGGAACGGACCTCTGGGGTGGGGGTTTCCCCGCCCCCTGGGGGGACTTGGCAAGCCTATTAGGAAGGTAAGCAGTAGTTTTGTGGGCACCATTTCTGTTTGGAAAGACAACCCCAGGTGAGGGGGACCCTTAAGCATCCCGACTGAAGTAATTTTAAACCTTATTTATTTCAACCAGAGAGTTAGGCATGTAAAGAAAAGGGGAACATCTCAAAAGTGTTAGAAAATATATTTTGTGCATGTCTTCCTTTAATGTGCAGCCTATTTCAAGGCCTACAGGCCTTTCATGACGGAATGCTAGAAGCGTTGCCAGAAAATATTAGCTTTCCTTTCTTCCTTTGAGGGGATTCTGGCCTTTTTATTCCCCCATCTCACGCCTCAGCTATAGGGGAAAAGGTTCCAGCACCTCTTCCTTCCCAGGCTTTGATAGGGTTGCCAACCTCCAGGTGGGGGCCTGGAGATCTCCCAGAATTACAAGTGGCCTCACACTCCAGGGATCAGTTCCCCTGGAGAAAAGGCCTGCTTTGGAGAGTGGACTCTGTGGCATTGTACCTCACTGGGCTTTGTCCCCTGTCCAAGTCCCAGTCTTCCCAAGACTCACCCCTGATCTCTAGGAATACCCTTAACCAGAGCTGGCAACCCTAGTTTCGTTCTCTGGGAGTTCTGCTTGGGAGTCCACAGTCGTCCTTTGTGAGGGGCCTTATATGTGACTCAATGAGCACATCCACAATAGCAGTCACTGTTCTGCCCCAGCAGCAGGGCTATTTTTGGGCAGGAACACACAGGAACGGCGTTCCGGCTGGCTCCCAAGTTGGCCACGCCCAGCAGGGACTCATTAGCATAATAGGCCACACCCAACAGCAGAAACTCATTTGGATTGGCTACGTTGGGGGTGTGTGGCCTAACATGCAAAGGAGTTCCTGCTACAAGAAAAGCCCTGGGTTTTGACAACAAACAGGGTAAACAGAGTAAGAAGCAAAAGGTGGGTGTGGCTGGATGACTACACTTCTGGTAACATGGGGGTGCGGCCTAATATGCTAATGAGCTGTGTTGTCAGGGGTGTGGCCTACTTTGCTTATGAGTTTCTGCTGTTGGGTGTGGTCTGTTATGCTAATAAGTTCCTGCTGGACTTTTTCTACAAAAAGAGCCCTGTCCAGCAGTATCATAAGAATTCACTCTGATCATGGGCTGGTGGCGGATCTAGGCAGATGTTCTCTTTCCCCTCAGCTGTGAAGCCCCCATGTCCCACCTTCTAGAATAACAGAACGTAGGTTTGCCAGCCTCCAGGTGGGACTTGGAGATGTCCCAGAATTACAATTGATCTCCAGACTTCAGTTTCCCCAGAGAAAATGGCTGCTTTGGAGGATGGACTCTAAGGCACCATGCCCTGCCGGGGTCCCTTCCTTCTCCAGTATCCGCTGTCCCCAGGCTACACTTCCAAATCTCCAGGAATTTCCAAAACCAAATTTGGCAATCCTAGCTGAGCTGGAGAATGCCATAGCTGTCCCATTTTCACAGGGCACTGTGGTACAGGAATTCTACTTTTCTTTGTGGCATTTGGGCCATTTTTGTTGGGTGGTAACCAGTGTTCCCTCTAAGCTGAGCCGGCTCACACATTTTTGTCTTCGCTCAGGAAGGAGGGCTCCTGAGCAAACTAATTTATGCAGCAGCCAAATTGCTGGCTCACAACTTCAATGCCGGTAGCTCACAAAGTAGAATTTTTGCTCGCAAGACTCCACAGCTTAGAGGGAGCATTGGTGGTAACTCCTTCTAGGGCAGCAGCTACATGCTTTCTCCCTCTTCTCCATTGGTCCAACCCATTCATCAGGGGCCTTGGATGAACGTCACAATATGGGGAGGGAATGTGCCTCCAGATCTACTCTGTCAATATACACAGGAGCTTTTCATTCCCGAAGATCACTCTTATAGTGTCAGAGCAAATGAGGCTTATATGTGCTTAGGTCGGGCAGCTGGACTGCTGTTATATATGATTTATGTGTGGCTTGTTCTGCCGATTCAGGCAGGCAGCTCAATTAAAATTCTGCTGGTTCTAACAACTTCCAGCTAACTTTTGACAGGTGAGTTACTTGCCCTTTTAGTCTTTGTGAAATCTATCTCCAAATCCCCCCCCCCACTGTTCTCGCCAGCAGGGACCCAAAATAGCTTACAAAATGTGAAATATGACAACACCTTTTAAGTAAGCAAACAGAAAAAATACAGTAAACTCTGTATTTATTTGTGGTGTTTCTGTGCTACCTCTTCAGAGTTCTGCTTGAGGTGGCTTACAATTAAAAAACCTTATAGTTCCGAGCTAGTGTTGGATCTGCTGGCCTGGTTTACTCAGGCTGTAAGCCACAGGCTAAGAACTGAGGGACATAAGCCCTTTGGTACTTGCCAAGTGGTTAAGATGCTGAACTGCAGGCTGTGGAATGTCAGTAGTTCAGCAGTTCGAGACCCAAGTGTGCCGCATGACAGAGTGAGCTCCCATCTCTAGTTCCAGCTCCTGCCAACCTAGCGGTTCGAAAGCAAGAAATTGCAAGTAGATAAATAGGTACCGCTTCGGTGGGAAGGTAACAGCGTTCCGTGCGCATTGGTGTTTAGTCATGCCGGCCACATGACCACAGAAACGTCTTTGGACAGGGCTGGCTCTTCGGCTTGGAAATGGAGATGAGCACCGCAACCCTAGAGTCGGATTCGACTGGGTTTCGAGCAAGGGAACCTTTACCTTTTTTACTTGTCCTTTGATGTGTGCTTCTGGCCATAGCTAGACTAAATACCTGCAAACTGGCGTAACAGAAGGTCAGTCCAAATCTTATTCAGCTTCCCAAGAGATGTTCCCCACTTTCTTCTACCGCCCTGCTGACTGATTTAACTTCTATTAAGTTTCTAAATTCATTTGTGGCCTGTTTCTACAACTAATGGTCCTATATTTTCAGTTGGTCGCCACCCCGTTTTTCTCTTTAGCATCTCAAGCTATATTGACCAAACATGAATCTGCCTTACTAAATCGGACCATTGGTCCATCACACTCAGTATTGTCTACTCAGACTGGCAGCAGCTCTCCTGGGTCTCAGGCTGAGGTCTCTCAGATCTCCTGCTACCTGATCCTTTTAACCGGAGATTCCAGGGATTGAACTTGGGACCTTCTACATGCTAAGCAGATGATCTACCACTGAGCCTCAGCCTCTCCCCAACAACTCTTGGGTATTGTTGTTGTTCAGACGCACAGTCGAGTCCGACTCTTCGTGACCCCATGGACCAGATCACACCAGGCCTTCCGGTCTTCCGCCGTCCTCTGAAGTTTGCTCAATTTCATGTTCGTTGCATCTATGACATTGTCTAACCATTTCATCCTTTGCTGTCCCCGTCTTCTTTGACCTTCAATCTTTCCCAGCATCAGGGTCTTCTCCAGGGAGTGATCCCGTCTCATTTGGTGGCCAAGGTATTTGAGCTTCAGTTTCATTATCTGGCCTTCCAGGGAACAGTCAGGGTTGATTTCTTTTAGGATTGACTGATTTGATCTTCTTGCAGTCCAAGGGACTCTCAAGAGTCTTCTCCCGCACCATAGTTCAAAAGAATCTATTCTTCGGCGCTCGGCCTTCCTTATAGTCCAACTCTCGCAGCCATACAGGACTACTGGGAATACTATTGCTTTGACCATGCGGACTTTTGTTGGCAGGGTGATGTCTCTACTTTTTATCATGCTGTTTAGGTTCATCATCGCTTTCCTCCCAAGGAGCAGGCGTCTTTTAATTTCATGGCTGCTGTCACAGTCTGTGGTGATCTGGGATCCTGCCCCAAAATAGCCCTGTTGTTACATTATTGTTGAACTGTGCACCCTTTCGGCTATTGTTACCAGCATTACAGGACTTCATGAAAGCCAGGGCTTAGCCTAAGACCGTGTTTGTAGTGCAGAGGTTCTGTAATGAGCTACTCTTGTTATACAGGCTTTCCCACACAGAACTATATATTGTTTTTAGCAATCCCTACAGACCATCTGAGTCACTGAAGTAACCAGGTGGGGCATTTAATCAAAAGTTCAATTTTTGTCACTGCATCTGTTTTCCTTGGCAACTTTTGCTGGGGTGAACAGGAGCAGGTTGATTTTCCTTCTGCTTTTTAGTGGAAATAAATACTCCTCCCCCCCCCCCAACAAGGTCATCTCTCAAGGGCAGGATTATTAGGTGTTCAAAGTCTGTCTCTTGCCCAAGGCTACAACATATTTCCAGAAGTAGTTAGATAAGCACAAAGACCTGTTCTGTAGTACAAATTTATTTTGGGGGTGAGTCCTTCCTGTGTCTTAAAAAAACTCATGTAGAGAGAGGAAGTAAAAGAAAAGGGCAAACTTTGATCTGTGCTCTTACATTCATGCAGTAGCTCTAGGAATTTATTCCCATAGGTGCATATGTTTGTTCACAACTTGCTTATTCCTTAAATGTGTAACTTACTGATGGGAACCGTCCAGGTCTACAGCCATGTCTCATAATGCTGTCTATCAGGGGTCATTTCGTAGAGAAAGAGGTGCAGGAGCTCATTAGCGTAACTCATTAGGATAACTTATTTGCATATGCCACACACCCTGATATCACCGGAAGTGTGTCAGAAGGCAACACCCACCGCTCAGGCTCCACTGGACTGTTTTGGATGGCTAGCTATTGTGGGGGACGAGGGACGTGCAGATCTGTCCCCACAGAGGAGGGAGAGCTTGTGCCTGAATAAAACTTGGTCTTAAAGGTGCCACTGGACTGTTTTGGATGGGGGCGGGCGGGGGGGCTTTGCAACTTACCTGGCTGCTTCTTACTCTGACTGAGGGCTTCTGGGAGCAGGGGGCGGGGCTTGTTGCATGTGCCCGCCCCCTGGGCTCTTTACTGCCAGAGCTCCGCTCTTGTGCGCTCCTGAAGGAAATGACCCCTGCTGTCTATAATTACAGATGTTCCTCCAGGCAAAATAATGTCATACATATTGCCAATGCAGACTTTGGCTTGTTCCCTGCCCCAGAAACATAATGGACTGAGTTTGGGTTTCATGAACAGTTTGCTGAGGTGTATGCATTGTTAAAATACATGAAATACTCATTTTATTTTAACAGCAAGCATTTTAATTCCTGCACTGTTGATCCATCAAGGTAAGTGGCAACCTTAAGTTAGATAGTCAAGAGCTAAATTTGGAGGTACTACAAAGCACCACACTTTATAATTATAATGGACAGGATACATCAGCTATTAAAGAGAATTATTAGGGCAGTGATTCTTAAGGAAATGATGATTATTTGAACAGAAGTACATTCATCCCTTGTGTTCCAATAGTCATCACTTCCTTAAGACTCACTGCCTTAGATGATATTTCCTGTCAATTATAATTATACACCGTGGTGGCCTCATACTGCTTTTTTCATTCAATTCTACACACCGTGTTCCTCTTTGGCATTTGTCCCGGTCAGCCGCCTCCCGCCCTCCCGGGACTGGCCGGGAGCAACCCCAAACGGGCTAACCCATCTGAGAGGGAAGTCAGACCGTCGGCATCAAATACGGAAGCAGTTCGACAGGGGTTGCAACCGCAGGAGGAAGAAAGAAGCTGCACAGAGCTCGGGGGTCGGGCAAGAAGACAGACCAGAGACCCACGAAGGGGAAATGAAACGGAAAGAAGAGACGAGGGAGGGAGGAGTGGAATTCAGCCTGCAGAGCAGAAAGCAGCCTCAGCACCCAGGGCAGGAAGGAAGAGCCGCCCCGCCAGAACAGTTGGCGTGGAATGTTATAAGTGGGGGCGGGGCTAAGCAGGGAAGGATGGGGCTGTTACACGAGAGGGTGCTGGGAGTGGGGCATGGGCAGGGCTCTTTTTGTAGAAAAAGCCCAGCAGGAACTCATTAGCATAATAGGCCACACCCAACAGCAGGAACTCATTAGCATATTGGGCCACACCCCTGACAGCACATCTCAGTAGCACATTAGGCCGCACCCCCATGTTACCAGAAGTGTGGTAATCCAGCCACACCCACCTTTTTCTTGTTATTCAGTTTACCTTGTTTGTTGTCAAAACCCAGGGCTTTTTGCATGTTAGGCCACACACCCCTAATGTAGCCAATCCGAATGAGTTCCTGCTGTTGGGTGTGGCCTATTATGCTAATGAGTTCCTGCTGGGCGTGGCCAACTCGGGAGCCAGCCGGAACTCCGTTCCTGTGCGTTCCTGCCCAGAAATAGCCCTGGGCATGGGTATAAGAGGAAAAAGAGGCTGGAGATCGGGGTGGACGAGACACAGATGAGACTGGGGAAAGTGCCTGAAGCTCAGAGAGACCCACATCCCCATAGTCTGAGTGGCTGAAGGTAGTCTGTGCAGACAGAGGGATATCCCAGGTGCACCTAACCTGATCCCCTGCCTGTCTGAGGTTTCCTTTTGCCTCCTTTCTTCTTGTCTCACCCCTTCCCAGGACCCTTCCCCGAGCCAAGCCTGGTGAGCAACAACGGCAACCGGAGGGTTGCCGCCTGAGGTCCGCCTGAGGCGGAACACGGACCTCACAGCATTATTTTTTTTTGCTATACTTCAAACAAGAGTTAAATTTTGACATAACCATTGCTTTCATTGTTTGTGTTCTTTAGGAACTGAAAAAAGTACCTGATTTCACGGTGGGATATATGTGGGGGTACATGTCAGATAGAAACAGAATCGAGACCTTCTAGCTAGTTAATTTTCCACCTCAGTTTTAATGTACAGGAACCTTCGCCAGATAATTTATTTTACGTATTTTTCACATTTGTGCCCCGCTTTCCTTCCAAGGTCCTTGGGACAGCATGCAGAACACCGATCCCATTTTAATCACACACCCTTCCTGTGAATTAGGTTACACAGAGAGAGATTGGCCCAACACTATGGCGCTCCATGGAATAAGTCTCCCTGGTTCCGGTCGAACACACATTCCACAAAACAACAGTGACTCTCTTGTCTCCTGAACTGGGTTTGCTACACTCTTCAGGAAGCTGGAATCCCTATCTGACTCGGATAGGCTTATCTCATCAGATATCAGAAGCTAAGCAGGGTCGGCCTGGTTAGTATTTGGACGGAAGTCCACCAAGGAAGTCCAGGGTGGTGACACAGAGGCAGGCAATGGTAAACTTCCTCTGGATGTCTCTTGCTCTGAAAACCCTACAGGGTCAATGTGGGGGATGCCATAAGTTAGTTGCGACTTGATAGCAAAAAAAGTATGTTTGATCTGTATAGATTCCCAAACTGATCTATGTCTGTGTGTGTGTGCCGCAATGTTATCTTAATTGTGTTTAGGGTTTAGAATTACCATCTTAATCGTATTTTGTCTTTAAAGGGATGGGGTCAGGCTGTGGCTGTGTAGTAGATCATCTGTTTTGCATGCAGAAGTTCCCAAAATCAGTCCTCAGCATCTCCAGTGAAAAGGATCAGATAACAGGTGATGTAAAAGATCTCTTCATGAGACTGCTGGTCAAAGTGGATAATACTGGCCTTGATAGTGTCAACCGCACCCGCTCTCTTGGGCTTGGTTGCCACAGGGGACATAGGGGAGTAAGAAGAATGTCTTGGCCACTTCGCTGTTGCTTTTAGTTATCTTAGTCGGCCCAGATGCATAACCTTGAGCCCCAGTCCAGCCTGGCATCATCTTTCCCCTGGGAACTATGGGCCGTTATTTCAGTGGGTCTCTAGCTTAGGTGTGATTGGCTGTGGACCATTAGGGTCCTGCTTGATTGAGGTGTAACTGTTTGCTTTGTGCACTTTTACTCAGTTCTAACACAGAAAAGTTAACCGTCTGGATCCTATCACTGTCTCAATAAACATTCTATTCTTCGAATGACTGTTGTTGGGAATGGATTTCTCCAGGGGTCTGACAGATAGACCAGTGGTCTGACTCAGCAGAAGGCAGTTTCATGTGTTCAAGATAATTCAGTTTGAGAGCAGGTGAATTTGGGTTATGGAGTCATACTTCACTTTGACACAAGCAGTAAGACAATTGATCAAGCGCTCAGTTCAGATGAGTGGTTTGATTCCATTGGATGTAGTCATTTGGGAGAGGGGTGAATGGAGCCAGTTTGTCTGCAAAGAGCTTGCATACAATGAACTCCACAGTAGCAACTGTTGTCCAAATTTCAAAAACCGAATTTGACCAATGTGACCATTGATCATGGAATCCATTGAACATTGGGCCTGGCTGAACAAGTAAACTAGCTCTGTATTCTTCCCCTAGCACAGTAACTGCAAATGTGAACCCTTTGCTATGGAAAATACTGCTTGACTAGCAGAAGAGCTCTAGAAATGCCTATGGATTAAGAAATCAGAAAAAGTAAAAGTGCAGTTGATTCGGCCTTAGATCAGGGGTCCCCAAAACTTTCTGTGTCCGTGGGCATCTTTTGAATTCTGACATGTGGTGGGCGCAACCATAAAATGGCTGCCTCAGGGGGTGGAGCCAACCACAACATGTCAGGGAGCAAAGTCAGGCATATCCATAATAGTAACTTTCAACATTTCAGGCAGGATCTCTGTTTAGCAGGATGCTTTTTTAAAAGAACGTATAGTTTAAAAATGTTTCCTTGCATATGCACAGCTTGATCGTTGTGCTGTGGTGGCACCTGCTGCCAAAACAGCTTAAAAAAAACAAAACAAAAAACCAGCCAGTTGGATCTCTATTGGCCTCCTGATGTGTCCAGCACTCTTATTGTTATCACTATGGCCTGAAGGCAGCGTTTCTTGGTCGACTAAGACTCTAATAGAATTTGTCTTAGCAGCTGCTAGAGCTGCTTAGAGCTACAAGATGGAAAAACAGACCACCCCTATCAGTCTCTTTATGGTTTGACAAAATATGGAGATTTTATGTAATGGAAAAGATCTCTTTACCACAATCGACAGAACAGATTTTAATTGTAACTTTTCAGGAGTTCGGCTTCCAGCGTTAGCTTACACGCTGTCGATAGAAGAAGTCCCGAGTCATATATAGCCTATCGATCTGTTACAGCTGTAACTTTGTTTGCTAAGTTGATGTTCCATTTTGAAAGTTTTCAGTGTTGCTGTCAGATTGCCCAGGGTTTCCCAGTTTTGTTCTGTTACTGTAGTTTCAGTATACAATGCAGGAAAATGTTATAACTCTGCTTCAAAATAATAACGATGCTTTAAAATCTTTTAAGATTGAGAGCCAGTTTGCTGTAGTGGTTAAGTGCGCAGACTCTAATCTGGGAGAGCCGGGTTTGATTCCCCACTCCTCCACTTGCACCTGACCTTGGGCAAGCCATAGTTCTGATAAGAGCTGTTCTTGGGAAAGAGCAGTTTCTGTCAGAGCTCTCTCAGCCCCACCCACCTCACAGGGTGTCTGTTGTGGGGAGGGGAAGGGAAAGGAGTTTGTAAACCGCTCTGAGACTCCCTTGGGTTGTGAAGGGCGGGGTATAAATCCAATCTCCTCCTCCTCCTCCTCTTCTTCTTTTACCTCACAGGGTGTCTGTTGTGGGGAGGGGAAGGGAAAGGAGTTTGTAAGCCGCTCTGAGACTCCCTTGGGTTGTGAAGGGCAGGGTATAAATCCAATCTCCTCCTCCTCCTCCTCTTCTTCTTCTTTTACCTCACAGGATGTCTGTTGTGGGGAGGGGAGGGGAAAGGAGTTTGTAAGCCGCTCTGAGACTCCTTTGGGTAGTGAAGGGCGGGATATAAATCCAATCTCTTCTTTTTCTTCTTTTATTGTAATTTTTTTTTAAAGATCACCATTGGTCAGTCAGAAGCCCTGTAGGGCAAGAGCCTCATGTGGGCCCACCTCCTTTCTTAAAACACCAGGCAGGTGCCAGTAAAGGTGTTGGCAGGTGCCAAGCAATGCTCCCTCTAAGCTGTGGAGTCTTGTGAGCAAAAATTCTACTTTGTGAGCTACTGGCATGAAAACTGTGAGCGAGCGATTTGGCTACTGCATCAGTTAGTTTGCTCTGGAGCCCTCCTTCCTGAGCGAAGACAAAAATGTGTGAGCCGGAGGCTAAAAAACGATGAGCCAGCTCACACTAACTCAGCTTAGAGGGAACATTGGCATGTTCTCCCCCC
>NW_015170348.1:148985-161440 GCF_001447785.1 Gekko japonicus | reverse complement strand
TCACACCAGCCAATCTGTTTTACAGTTGGAGACCATCACCCACCCACCCACCCCACACCCCGTTCTGTTGAGCAATCTCTGCGGCATCATTTCATAAAGGGCAAGTTGGTACAGGTCAGGCCTGATTAGTTCTCACCAAAATGGCACTTTAATGGCCCTTTGGAGAAATGGGCTCTGAATAGATGTTCGTGGTTGGCAGCCCAGATGCCAAGACTGGAGAGCTCTCGGGTTAATTGTGGCCTCCCATCTCCTCAGCGTTTCCCTCTGTGACGCCGAATGGATGATTCATCCTAGGTGTCTTCAGGCCCGTTGCTTTGGTTGCCAGCTGTATTATTCTGGCCTGGATCTGAGCCAAACTCAATTTGTTTGACTGAAAACTCTCTGCCTGTCTGTATAAAGCCAAAGACATTTAGGCCCTTTGTGCTGATACGGAAAAGTCTCACGACACACCGGCTCAAAGTAGTTATGAAGGGTGGGGAAATCTTAATTTCCCTCCAGTTGCCGCTTTCTACCATCGGTTCTGATGCTCTTTCTGAGGACAGTTGGATTTGAGATTTGCGTTGTTTTTTTTTTAACTAATGTGTTGTTAAGGATAAATATATGTTGCATTAATCACTCCGAAGGACATTAACACAGCAGTTGATACTTCCATAGAGAGTTGCTTGTGAATGACAGATTTTGAAGATTCTTAAAGGGAGGTTGGGTCTTGTGCATGCATAGCCCACCAACCACCAGGCTCACCCTGTTCAAGTCCTCTTAACATTCCCTCTAATATTGCCTCTTAGGACTGGAATTCAGAGATTTACTGCCTCTGAACATGGAGGTTCTCTTCAGTCACTGTGGCTTGAAGATGCTGATGGGTATACCCCTCCACGAATCTGTCTAAGCCATTCAGCATGAGGACCATCACCAGGGGTCATTTCGTAGAAAAAGAGGTGCAGGAGCTCATTAGCATAACCCATTAGCATAACTAATTTGCAAATGCCACACCCCCTGGCATCACCGGAAGTGTGTCAGAAGGCAAAACCCACCGCTCAGGCTCCACTGGACTGTTCTGGATTTCTAGCTATTGGGGGGGGGGAACATGCAGATCTGTCCTCACAGAGGAGGGAGAGCTTGTACCTGAATAAAACTTGGTCTTAAAGGTGCCACTTGACTGTTTTGGACCGGGCGGGCGGGGGGGGGGGGACTCTGCAGCTTACCTGGCTGCTTCTTGCTCTGACTGAGGGCTGCTGGGAGCAGGGGGTGGGGCTTGTTGCATGTGCCCGCCCCCTGGGCTCTTTACTGCGGGAGCTTTGCTCCTGTGTGCTCCTGCAGGAAATGACCCCTGGCCATCACTATGCCCACTGCCAGTGGATTCCGTAATTTTAATTACTTGTTGAGCAAAGAAGTACTTCCTTTTGTCTGTCCCGAATTAGTTGTTTGCTAATGTTACTGTGTGTTCTCGTATTCTCATATGATGGGAGAGGGAGAAGTTCTCTCTATTTCCATCCCACGCAAATTTTATAAACCTCTATCCCGTCTCCCCTTAGTTCTAAACTAAGGCTCAGACTCTTTATCCTTTCCTGATAGGAAGGGTGTTCCAACCCCTTCATCATCTCGGCTGCCCTCTTCTGCATTTCTTCACCTCCGCAATATCATTTTGAGATATGGTGACCAATTATACCAGGGGTGTCAAATATGCGGCCCGGGAGCCAGATCAGGTCCCCGGAGGATTTCTATGAGGCCCACGGCAGAACTGGCTGCCTTCTGCTTCTTCTTCCAGTTCTGCTGCTGCTGCGTCATTGTAGGTTTACAGCTTACAGGTACACACCTGAACAGCATACTCAAGATTGCAACAGCACAGACATTTCGATGCAATAATTCAGAGCAAGGGGTGTCGGTTATCAGATATTGTTAAATAAACAAAATATTGCAAGAGTTCTAATATTTTAAGCATGTTTTTATTTTAAGTTAATAAAACACCTTTGTGTTTGTGTCCTTTATAAAGTTTATCTCTCCGCTACCTGGCATTACATTTTATGACACACACGGCCCGGCCCAACAAGGTCTCATTTATATCAGATCCGGCCCTTGTAACAAATGTGTTCGACACCCCCTGAATTATACAATTTGTACTCTTTTCCCATCTGTCACACATGGGGCTTTTGTCAAATAGCCTGGAGAAAAATATCCTATCCTTTAATCGAGGCTTAATAGGATGGTACTTACCAGGCGATGTCCTTTACTTCCATACACTGAAAAGATACAGCTACCCATTTCAATACATTAAGGCTCTATGAAAGGGACAGGGAATTTTTCTAAAGGCCTTTTGGCAACCCTAGAAGAACGGCTCTTCAAATGTGGAGCCCCACATTCACTGAAAATCATCTTTGAAGAGGCCCTGATATACATCTTTGTCAGCCGCTAGATTGATGTGGCAAGGAGCAGGGACTTTTCTGCACTGGTGCCCTCGGTGTTGAACTCCCTCTCTAGGCCAGCTCAGTGTTTGCTGTGGGAAGCTTAGCTGGGAACTTCTCTGTTTATTAACGAGATGCACCTCTTGAGTTCCGCAATCTGTCAGACAGGATTTAAAAAAAATATTTCTGCTTTACGACGTCTGTCCTTCCTGAATTATTTATGTATTTTAAAAGCGGTACGCTTTTTATCCTGGTTCAGGTGGGTAGCCGTGTTGGTCTGAAGCAACAGAATAAAGCTCGAATAAAGTTTGGCACCCAGATTTAAACTTTGCTGATCTTAAAGCTGCTGCTGGACTCAAACGGCATTCTTTTTTTATCCTGTTTACTGTCGCTTCTGTCGCTCCACAGAGGAAGCTTGGTGAGGCGTAAGCTTTAAAATAAGCCGGCTGCTGTGCTTGTTCTTACGCTCCAGCATCGTCTGATTCCTGTTCACAAGATGCGGATCTCAGATTATCCCAGGATTAGAAAGGATGAACTTGATTTGGCAGCGAAATCCGCCCTGTGCCTGTTACTCGCCCACTGTCATTTTAAACCTGTTCTTAATATCATTTTGGCAAGCCTCTTACACTGATACAAGATCCACCACATCTAACACACTAATAATTTTTCATCACATTTGGTTCTGCCCCTTCTAGAAGAAGTTCAGGACAGCATACTCTTAAGTCATTCCTTCAGAACCTCTTGGTGGAGAGCCTGTTTGAACTAAGATAAACTCTGAAAGCATCACACAGAATGACTTGTCAGCTTTCACTGCAACAAAAGAAGAACAACAAAGCAAGAAGGTTGTTATTACAAGCCTTTGTTTCAGATCCAGAACAGGAAGTTAGCTAGAAAGTCGCATAAAGGCAGAGAAGTTGGTAGCTCAATTAACTGGTGTGATAAATTATCACTCAGGTTGGTGGACCCTGAATGACCCCAGTGGTCAGATGGTCTATGCAAAATGTATGTGTAAACCATGTTCATGCAACATGGCAGCTCTGCATATCAGGAGGATCCACATGCTGTGTGGATGTGACGTCTGAAAGGGGGTCCTAAGAACATATGGAAAAGGCCTGCTGGATCACCACTGGTCCATCTAGTCCAGCATCCCTTCTCACACAGTGGCCAACAAGTTCTCTGGATGGCCAACCACAGAGCTTAAAGGCCGAGGCCTTCCCATGATGTTGCCTCCTGGCTCTGGGATTCAGAGGCTTAGCGCCTCTCAATGTGGAGGTTCCCCTCAGTCACCATGGCTAGTGGGTGACTGATCCTCCATGAATCTATCTAATCCCCCTTTAAAGCTCTTTATTCCTGTGGACATCACTACATCCTCTGGCAGTGAATTCCACATTTTAAACACTCTCTATGCGAACTCTCACTGGAGAAGACCCTGATGCTGGGAAAGATTGAAGGTCAAAGAAGACGGGGACGGCAAAGGATGAGATGGTTAGACAGTGTCATCGATGCAACGAACATGAAATTGAGCCAACTTCAGAGGACGGCGGAAGACAGGAGGGCCTGGCGGGAGCTGATCCATGGGGTTGCGAAGAGTCGGACTCGACTGTGCGACTGAACAACAACAACATGTGAACTGGTATTTCCTTTTGCCCATCCTGAACCTACTGCCCATCAGCTTCATTGAATGCCCTCAAGTTCTAGTATTTTGGGAGAGGGAGAAAAAACTTTCTCAACTATTTGTCAAGTGAGGTTCATAAACATTGATCCCTCCCTGGATTCTCTTTTCAACAAACCTGAATAAGATCAGGGCTTGTCAAACTGAGTAGGATTTAAAGATGAGAACCGTCCTCTGTGTATTTCTCTCCAGAATCCAGCACTTGGAGACTGGAGATAGACTGCCTTGGAAACCAAGGTTCCATTTAATGCTCTTGGTTGGTAGCATATGTTTGATCCCTATTTAAAAAAAAGACATTGAAGCTAGTGACTTCCATTATATCTTGTAATATCATCAGTTAATTATGCTCTGCATGATGAAATATTTCTTTTATCTGTCCTGAATCTATTGTCCATCAACTTCTTTGGGGGTCCCTTAATTCTATTATTTCGAATGCTGGAGGAAAATGCCTTTGTTCTGATTTTCTCTAACAATTCATAACTTTATAAACTTTTATCATGGCCCCCTTTAGTTGCCTTTCTTTCTAAGCTGAAAAATCTGATACACTTTAGACATCCCTAATTGGAATGTACTCTGACCCCTTGAGTCATTCTGTAGTTTCTATGTCTCTTTCGGTTCTGGAATTCTTTTTGCAATTTTGAGACCTCTAAAGCTTCTCACACTGTTCAAATGCGGCTGCCCACACTGTTATACAATACAATTATATTCATGGTCCTTTACTCTTAGGAAATTAGCTAAAATTGTCTGTCTTTTGGCCACCCTACCATCCTTGTCAACCTAGAAAGAATGTTGACAAACGAACTTTATTCTGCCGTGGAAAGCACTGTCAAGTCACCGTTGATATTTAGAGCAACATGGTGAATGTTTTTTTTAAATGACGGATCTATATAGATTAGTTTCAATTTCTAATTTTTATAGTATAATAGAAATAATATAGGCATTTGAAACGGGATAATTATTTCTTGATCGTTTCTGTTAATTTGTTGTACATAATTTTAACAGTTTGTGATTATTTGTGCAATAAAAACCTTAGGGGGGGGGGAAGTCACAGTTGACTTGTGGTGACCCTGTGGAGTTTTCAAGGCAAGAGACGTTCAGAGGTGGTTTGCCATTTCCTGCCTCCGTGTCACAACCTTGGTATTCCTTGGAGGTCTCCCCCATCCGAGTACTAACCAGGGCTGATCCTGCTTCGCTTCCAATATCTGACGATCCAGGTCAGGGCCTACATGTTCAAAAACCATGTGCTATCCATGCATTGCGACTGAGGGGTGACATGATTGAGGTTTATAAGATTATGCATGGGAAAGAGCAGGTAGAGAAAGAGGTACTTTTCTCCCTTTCTCACAATACAAGAACTCGTGGGCACTCCATGAAATTGCTGAGCGGTCGGGTTAGAACGGATAAAAGGAAGTACTTCTTCACCCAAAGAGTGATTAACACATGGAATTCACTGCCACAGGAAGTGGTGGCGGCTACAAGCATGGACGGCTTCAAAAGGGAATTAGATAAGCATATGGAGCAGAGGTCCCTCAGTGGCTATTAGCCACAAGGTATAGATAGGGACTCTGGGGCAAGTGATGCTCTGTGTTCTTGGTGCTTGGGGGGGGGGTCAACAGTGGGAGGGCTTCTAATGTCCTGGCCCCTGGTGGACCTCCTGATGGCACCTGGTATTTCTGGCCACTGTGTGGTACAGAGTGTTGGACTGGATGGGCCTTTGGCCTGATCCAACATTGGCATCTCTTATGTTCTTCCCCTTCCCCTCCCCACAACAGACACCCTATGAGGTAGGTGGGGCTGAGAGAGCTCTGACAGAAACTTCTCTTTTTCAAGAACAGCTCTTATCAGAACTACGGCTTGCCCAAGATCATCCAGCCAGGTGCAAGTGGAAGAGTGGGGAATCAAACCCAGTTCTCCCAGATTAGAGTCCGCAAACTTAAGCACTACACCAAACTGGCTCTCAATGAGGGCTGTACTAGGGAGGGGAATGAAAAAGCTACCTGGATCCAATACTGGGACAAGATCGGGCTAGCCTGGACTATCCAGGTGAAGCTATTCTAGCGATCAAAGAGGACAGCAGAGTTCTGTAGGTTCATGCAACTATACCGTTTGTAAAGAAGTATTGTTTTAGTTATCCATTGCATGGACTTTATAAGAAAGACTGTAAACTGCAAGAGTTTGAGCTTCAAAAAAGTTAGTGCCTGAATTAGTGCTGAATCTGAGATTTTAAAAGGATTCATGAACCTGACCCAGAATGGAATCTTTTTAAAAAGAAAAATCTGTTTTGCAATGTTTAAGCTACGGCATGGAAGCACTGAACAATAATGAACAAGATTCCAGCTGCTTCTTAAAGAAGAGAAGGAGGAAATCTCAGGGAAAGGTTGTGGGGGTGGGGAAGAACGTCTAAATACAAGTCCCATGAGGATCTATTTATTGCATTTATTTATTTATTAGATTTTTACCCCGCCCTCCGAGCTACCTCCAAGGAAGCTCTGGGCAACATACAGAATTCTCCCCATTGCACAACAACCCCATAATGTAGGTGTGGCTAAGAGACCGAGAAACTGTGGCTTTGAATTCAGATATCCTAGATCCTAGCCCAACACTCTAACCATTGCACCGCACTGGCTCTTGACAGCACTGGTACCCATCAGGATTCCTAAGCACCCAGTGAAGGTGTAATGAGCTGGCTTTTCATGCAATAGAAGAACTAGTGGTACCCTTCATTTTGGATCTGGTTCCTCAGTGCATAGGTCCTGATGATTACGGAAAAAATCTCCACCCAACTACACAACAATGTGGGCTTCTCGTTTTTCTTTCTTTTTTACTGGCTTGACTTGGTTTTTTGGCATCTTTTTTGGCACCCTTTGCTTTGACTTGGTTTTTTGGCATCTTTTTTGGCCCCCTTTGCTGTTTAGGTGGTTTACATTGCTCTCAGTTGTTTTCAGTTGCTTTCATTCATTATCACATACTCAGTTCTTACCTGTTTGGGATTTATTTACTAACAGCAGTGTTCCCTCCAAGCTGAGTTAGTGTGAGCTAGCGCACAGTTTTTTAGCCTCCAGCTCACACATTTTTGTCTTAGCTCAGGAAGGAGGGCTCCAGAGCAAACTGATGTATGCAGCAGCCAAATCGCTCGCTCACAACCTTAATGCCAGGAGCTCACCAAGTAGAATTTTTGCTCACAAGACTCCACAGCTTAGAGGGAACATTGATGAACGGTCATTGATGTCAGCATCAGTGAGGAGGAGATGCTGCCCCACAGAGCCGCTGTTGGCTCCGTTGTGATATTTACATGTAACAATGTAAAAAAACCATGATTTCCGCAGTAGAGCCAAGAGCAAGCAGCTCCGTGGAGGCTCTGTGGCTGTGGCTCAGTGGTAGAGTATGTGCTTGGCATGCAGAAGGTCCTAAATTCAATCCTGGCATCTCTACCTAAAAGAGCCACTGCCAGTCTGAGTAGAGAAGACTGACCTTGATGGACCAGTGGTCTAATTCGGTATGAGCCAACCATGTATTTATAGAGTGGTTTATGGACATGATGGAGCTGCGGTGGCTCAAGTGGTTAAGACACTGAACTGCAGGCTGTGGAAGGTCGATCGTTCAGCAGTTCGAGACCCGAGTGTGCCGCGTGATGGAGTGAGCTCCCGTCTCTGGTTCCAGCTCCTGCCAACCTAGCAGTTCGAAAGCAAGAAATTGCAAGTAGATAAATAGGTACCACTTCGGTGGGAAGGTAACAGCGTTCCGTGCGCCTTGGTGTTTAGTCATGCCGGCCACATGACCACGGAAACGTCTTTGGACAGCGCTGGCTCTTCGGCTTTGAAACGGAGACGAGCACCGCAACCCTAGAGTCGGATTCGACTGGCTTTCGAGCAAGGGAACCTTGTGGACATGGGGGTGGGTGGGTTGGTGGGTGAGCTGAAGGCACTTCTCACTTTGGGCTGTAGTCGCAAACGGGCTGAGTTCAGACTGGCAGTTTGAAGGGGGAGGGAGTCGTGGCAAGAAAGAGCCGGAACAAACTGTTCCGGGTTTTCCCGGTCACACTGCGCAGACTGATGCGGGAGCACACCGGGAGGAGGCGTGAGGGAGCGTTCACACTGTTGGCCCAGAGTAGTGTTTTCCTCGCAGCAGATGCCTATGCGCATGGGCGCCTAGGCGCAGCGGCAAATAGGGCAGGATCCGGCCGCTCTGGGCCATAGGCACATCCGGTGATGTCACTACCCCCTCTTCAAGGCAATCACCTGCACCTTCCTGGTGCCAGAGTGAGGCTAGGAGGTCAGTCACCGTAAACAGCCGGCGCACATTATTAACGCAGGCTTTCCCCGGCTTTTAGCGGTTAGCGTTCACACTTCCGGGAAGCGGAATGAAGTGGGATAAACGGGCTCTCCAGGGTTTGCTACCACTTTCACCAAGTATCTTTTAAACCCGGGAGGCAAGCGCTACAAGACGGGTTGAGTACCGGTGGGGAACGCCGGACAGATGTGCCTGTGTGAACGGCCCCTTTAATCCGCTTGTGAAACGTTCCTCACACGGGCCTATATCGGGGCAAACTGCCAGAATGAACTCAGCCAGGAAAGAGCCGGTGTGCATCTGAAAGGAAGAAAACTCCCCCTCCCCTCCCCTTTCCTACAAAAAGTCTATAAAGGGTTTCCAGTTAGCGATAAATGTAGATAAGACCCTTTCGCTGATCAAGGAAGTAAGTTTGGCTGTCTCTGCAAGTTCCGTTATCGTTCGCAACCCTTCCTCTCTAGTAGGCAATGTCGAACTTCTCACGTTCTTATGAGATTTGGGTCAAGGGAACCCAGATCCAGCCTGTGAGAAACTGTTTTTCTGTAATGACAATGCTGCATTCTAAAATCTGACTTTACTTGGGGGGGGGATAGAAATGAAGAACTGAATCACCATAAGATGTTTCCTTTTAGGCAGAATAGGGCAGGAAGGAAAGCATACCAAACGTCAAGCCTGTGTCCTTGGGGGTACATTGTTCAGGATCCTTAAGACTTCGTTTACCCCAGCCCTGTTGACAGAAGCGTCATCACTAGACTCTGCCAAAGCCCTTTTCTTTTTTGTTATACATTCTCCAAAGCTTGCAGCTGTGTTTGTTTGCTAGGAGCAATGAATAGAGCAGATGTGTTTGTAACAATGAAGGCCAAGCAATCCTTATATTTTATGTTACAAAACATCCCTGGACTTCCAGTGACATCGCTCAAAATGCATTTGGGATGATGTAAGAGCGTTTGTTTCCTGAGTTCCAGTGTTAACTCAAGAAAGAAAACGTGCCTTCTTCCAAGAGACAATGCTTCCTTAAAACAAATATAGAGGTAAAAGTTCCCTTGCTCGAAAGCCAGTCGAATCCGACTCTAGGGTTGCGGTGCTCATCTCCGTTTCAAAGCCAAAGAGCCAGCGCTGTCCGAAGACGTTTCCGTGGTCATGTGGCCAGCATGACTAAACACCAAGGCGCAGGGAACGCTGTTACCTTTCCACCGAAGTGGTACCTATTTATCTACTTGCAATTTCTTGCTTTCGAACTGCTAGGTTGGCAGGAGCTGGAACTAGAGACGGGAGCTCACTCCATCACGTGGCACACTCGGGTCTCGAACTGCTGAACTACTGACCTTCCCTAGCCTGCAGTTCAGCGTCTTAACCACTTGAGCCACCGCAGCTC
Source organism: Gekko japonicus (assembly GCF_001447785.1). Classification (NCBI taxonomy): domain Eukaryota; kingdom Metazoa; phylum Chordata; class Lepidosauria; order Squamata; family Gekkonidae; genus Gekko; species Gekko japonicus. The sequence goes on along the minus strand of NW_015170348.1, from coordinate 151,707 downwards.
CATAAAACAAATATAAACACTTGATTAACATGGCTAAGTAAGATGGAGGACAGTGATGAGAGGAGGAACACTTTGAAATTCATACCCCCCCCAATCTCCCTTTAATTTGATCTACTTCATTTATACCCTGCCTTTTTCCTCAAAGGGGACCCAGAACAGCTTGCACCATTCTCTTATCCTCCTCCCTTTTATCCTCACAACAGCCCTGTAGGGTACATAAGGTTGAAAGTGTCACCCATCAATGTCACCCAGGATGCTTCCATGGCAGAGTGTAGATTTGAACGTGGATGCCCCACGTCAGCACTCTAAACCCTCAGGATGAGCAAGCGGATTTCTCTTTTGTCTTTTCTCCTTCAATTGATGCTCGACATTCTCTCCCTTTTGAAGTATTTTCAGTCCTCTTCTGTTTGTTCGGAGGATTAGTTATCCTTTTGGTGAATTTGCAAACTTTCAATTTACCTAGAGGAGTCCCTTGAATAGGCCTATGAGTGGCCTAGTGTTGGTGGCTTTTGCCATCTATGTAGGGGCCTGTCTTTTTACTATTACATGTAGTCAGGGGTCATTTCATAGAAAAAGAGGTGCAGGAGCTCATTAGCATAACTCATTAGCATAACTTGTTTGCATATGCCACACCCCCTGACATCACCGGAAGTGTGTCAGAAGGCAACACCCACTGCTCAGGCTCTACTGGACTATTTTGGATTGCTAGCTATTGGGGGGGGGGGGGAAGCCCGCAGATCTGCCTCACAGAGGAGGGAGAGCTTGTACCTGAATAAAACTTGGTCTTAAAGGTGCCACTGGACTGTTTTGGACCGGGGGGCGGGGGGAGCTCTGCAACTTACCCGGCCTCTTCTTGCTCTGACTGAGGGCTTCTGGGAGCAGGGGGTGGGCTTGTTGCATGTGCCCACCCCCTAGGCTCTTTCCTGCCGGAGCTCTGCTCCTGTGTGCTCCTGCAGGAAATGACCCCTGGATGTAGTGATTAAATGTTATACTTAGTAAGCAGTAGTGTAGATAATTCAGCAACTGAATTGGATCTCCTTTTGTAATCTAATTATAGAGTAGCACTGAGCTCTGATATTAAACAGCTGGGAAAACTGCAGGAAAAAAGTGCACTTTCCTACTGGGTTTTTACTGTGTGAACCAGCAAAATCCAGTCAGAAAGTACATTGAAAGTGGATTATTTAGTGTGTGTAACCGCAACCAAAATGTTTACAGGGTTTGAAGTACCTTCCCTATGAGGCAAGACTAAAGCATCGGGGTCTTTTAGTTAAGAAAAACAACAACAAGGGCATAGAAATTTACAAGATTAAGCATGTTGTGGAGAAAGTTAATAAAAAGAAAGTTTTCTCTTTGCCCTGTAATATTAGAACTTGAGGTCACCCTATAAAAATGGTGGACAGTTAGCAAAAAGAGACAAACGGAAGTGCCACGTCACACAACAGGAAGTTGAGTTACGGAACTCATTGCCACTAGATTTTACATGTCTTAATTTCATAGTTCTCTAACAGCTATTGCTAGTGTAGGTGTAATATTTTGATATCTCCTGATGTGTTCACTGGGATTTAAAAGGGGGTTGGACAAATTTATGGTGGATAGGTTGATAACTGGGTATTAGCCATGATAGCTGAATGGGGCCTTCAGGTTTAGAGGAGAAGTCAGGTCTGTTGCCTGTGGTATCTGATTGGACATTGCTGGAAACATGACGTCGGACTAGAGTGACTGGTGGTCTGATCCAACATGGCTGCTCTTCTGGAGCAGAGTTAGCCTAATATTATCCAGAGTTCCTAACGTGGGTGGCTGTTCTCTTGCAAAGAAACAGCAACTGTTATTGGAAATGTAACATACTACCGTGTTTCCCCGAAAATAAGACACTGTCTTATATTTATTTTTTCTCAAGAAGACACACTAGGGCTTATTTTCAGGGGATGTCTTATTTTTATTAAGTATAATACAACAATCTACATTTATTCAAATACAGTTAAGTCATCTTCTTCTGGAACATCGTCATAACTCACCAGACCCGGAACTCCATCTTGAATTTCTTGTGACTCCATTTCCTTTAGAACCATTTGCCCCAATCTTTCATGTCGAGCTAAAGAGCTCTCTCATTAAATGAGTTGCTCTTATCCATGTAACCTGCTCGGAGTGCATTGGTAACAACACCATTAGTGATTTTATTCCATGAATTCTTCACCCAAATCACGACCTCTTGCAGGCTAGGCTTCACAAAGTTTCCACACTGATTTCTTGTCATTCTATTTTCAATGTAGTCGTTAATTTCCACACGCAAATGGTCTTTGAATGGCTTGTTTATTGCAATATCAAGAGTCTGCAGATAGGCAGTCATTCCTGCGGGAATCAGGGGTCATTTCCTGCAGGAGCGCACAGGAGCGGAGCTCCGGCAGTAAGGAGCCCAGGGGGTGGGCACATGCAACAAGCCCCACCCCCTGCTCCAAGCAGCCCTCAGTCGGGCCACGAGGCAGACAGGTAAGTTGCAGAGCCTTTCCCCCGGCCCACCTTCAGGTACAAGCTCTCCCTCCTCTGTGAGGGCAGATCTGCGCATCTCCCCCCCATAGCTAGCAATCCCAAACAGTCCAGTGGCACCTTTCAGACCAAGTTTTATTCAGGTACAAGCTCTCCCTCCTCTGCGAGGACAGATCTGCATGTTCCCCCCCCAATACCTAGCGATCCAAAACAGTCCAGTGGAGCCTGAGCGGTAGGT
>NW_015170348.1:59715-148195 GCF_001447785.1 Gekko japonicus | reverse complement strand
GATACTCAGGAAAAGCAGAGATAGGCCGGCAAAGCTGATGCGTAAGGGCTGGATTATTTATTTGGGATCCAGCGAGCACTGGGTCCAATCTGCACAGTGGAGCTGTGATGATCTCTCTGGGCTCAGTAGCAGACTGATTGCTGAAGCTTTTCCCCTATCCCCTGATGTTTTTGGGTGGGGGTGAGAGAGGCCCACAGACTGTTGCTGGACTGGTGCTGGGTAAAATAGCAGCCACAGTTTTCCTTCTTCCCCCTGGGGACACACAATATGGTAAAAAAGCGGAGCGTCCTGCTCCTCAGTTTACTAAGGAAACTTTCACTGTGGAGACCTCCAGTTTCTATGTCTCTGCCTCCACCTGAAGCGTCAGCATGCACAGGATGGCCGGGACCTGACAGGGGGAGCCGACCTTGTTGGAGGGGCTGGCGCTAGTGATGCGTGAACTCCTTTCCCCTAGCCTTTCCCGCGTGCGCAGTAGGATGCCTGCAACCGCGGTTACCACCCACGCACCCGCACATGCGCGAACGGCTAGGAGAAAGGAGTGGTGCGGTTGCCACCCACGCACCCGTGCAAGTGCGAACGGCTCGGAGAAAGGAGCTGTGGCAGATTGAAAGGGATTCCAGTCTTCCTTACCGTTCCGCTCCGAAATGCATGGCGTGGCTATACAGATACACTGCATAGCTACGCCCATCACTAGGTCTTATTATCGGGGTAGGGCTTATACCACAAATGCATAGAAATCCTGCTAGGGCTTATTTTTTTGGGTAGGTCTTATTTTCGGGGAAACACGGTAGTAAGCATATCTTCTATAAAACTCAGACAGCAATCCTAAGAAGTTTTACTCAGAATCCTGTATAGGTAGGGTTACAAGACACTTCTGGGTGACATTATCATGCTGCACGTGCTTTGCATGCATGGCAGAATGTTCTGGAAAGGACAAGGAAGCCCCCCCGCTGGCTGCTATGCAACACCTGGCCAACCCTATGTTTAGGGTTAATCTTTGAGGTCCGTGCCCAGGACAGTATTCTTAAAATTATGCTGGTGGACGTGGAATTTGCAGAGCAGTTGAAGGGGGCCAATCTTAATGTGTATCTCAACCTCACAGAAGCTAGGTTGCTTATATACATCACTGGCTCCGTTCAGACACCGTGTGAAACTTTGGTTTATTTTAACTGCAGTTTGTGAAACCAGGACTTCCCTCTAAGAGATCCAGTCTTGGTTTGTTTTGATAAATCTGGCTTTCAGCTTTGTAGTCCTTTAGTTTGAAAACCTGGATGCATTCCCAGCTTGCACTGTGCCAAACAGCAAAACTTCCCTGGGTTGCCAAGTCACTTGTTATTGGCTGGTGCCATCGTGAAGACAGCGAAGCTGAAATCCATCAGCATCTAACTGGCTAGATGTGCCTAGCTCTTGGCACATTTCCAGTTTTCATTTCTCCCCCCCCACCACCATTTCTCTTCCACAATTAGCATTCTTATTCCACATTCTGTCACTGGAGCTCATTTTGTGCCATAACAGCTGTGAGGCAAGGCTTAGGTGCAACATAGTGCATGGATGACAGGAGAAAGCATCCACCCCACACGTGTGCATACACTAGGGTTGCCAGGTCCCTTGTCACTCCAGTGGGGGGACTTGGGGGGCATTCTGAGGGTGGGCGGAGATGTCACACGACATCCCCAAAGCAATGACATCACCTGGAAATGACACCATCGTGTCAAGGACATTGTGTGGAGACACTCTGGTATTTGGGCAAAATTCTATGGTTTTTTTGCCGTCGAACCATAGAGTTTGCCCAAATACCAGAGTGTCTCCACACAACATCCTCAACACGATGGTGCCATTTCCAGGTGATGTCATTGCTTTGGGGATGTCGTGTGACATTGCGTGGCGGTGTCCCTGTTTAGGGGTGGGGTTTTCCCTGCTGGCCAGCTGGACCATGGTGGGGAGAAGCCCCTGAAACCGAGGGATCCCCCATCCAGACCTGGGGTCTGGCAAGCCTAGCAAACACATTGGATTCAAGGTGGACCCTTGGAACCTGTCTGACAGGCAGAGGAGGAACTGGAGGAAGGGGGCAGTGTGGTCTAGCAGTGTTGGACTAAGATCTGGGAGACCCAGGTTTGAATCTCCACTCTGTCATGGAAGCCTTGCTAGGTGACTGTGGGCCAGTCACATACTCTCAGCCTAACATACCTCACAGGGTTGCTGTGAGGATAAAACAAAGGAGACAGAAATGATGTAAGCTGCTTTGTGTCCCATGAGGGAAGAAGGCAGGGTAAGTGAATAAAAGTACATAAATGGCAGCAAAATGCCTTGAGCTGCCTGAGGGATGGAGCATGCCTATACTTCTCGAACTTTTCAGGTGAGCATGGATAAGAGACATCTAGGGAGACCTGTTGCATTTCAGTTGCTCCAGATCTTAGCGCCTCTAACCCTTGGAGTGTGAGAAGCAACCAGCCAGGTCTCCCCTATTCAGATGTAATGCAAAACCATCAAAGTAAGTAGGAGTTTAGAAGCCAGACTGAGGCAGGGAAACTCTGGGGAAATCTGCCACGTGGAAAGGCCTGTTGCCACAGCGCCAAGGAGGAAAGCACTCAAGCCTGTCTCCGTGTGGAAACCACCTACTGATAGTTACTTAGAGAGCTGTGTTCCGACAATCCAACAAGCTCACAACATTTTCATATCACACAAGAAAAATGTCACAGAAAAATGTCACTGCCTCGCAGCAGAGCCTTCCTGACAGAAAATATGGAACAGCCCCACGTTATCTTCTCTTTGTATGGGATGCAGTTATGTTTTTAGAGGGGTGTGTGTCTGTCTGTCCTGTCTCTTTCTGGGTTTTTGAAGCCCCTCTCAGCAAGCGTGTGTTCCATAACTAACATGTTTATGGCTAGGTGGCACTGGCTGTTACAGAAAGGCCTAATGCTCACAATCGGCAGATAAGCAAGAGCCATAAATCTCCCTTTAAATCTCCCTCACAGTATTTATGTGAACCTCTAGTCATTGTTAAAACAGAAGAAAAGTGTTTGTAACAGAAAAGAGTATTCTGGGCAGTGTTCTCTCTAAGCTGCATTAGCTCACAGTTTTTTAGCCTCCAGCTCACACATTTTTGTCTTCGCTCAGGAAGGATGGCTCCAGAGCAAACTAATTCATGAAGTAGCCAAATCGCTCCCTCACAACTTTAATGCCAATAGCTCACAAAGTAGAATTTTTGCTCACAAGGGTCCACAGCTTAGAGGGAGCATTGATTCTGGGACCAGTGTTAGGTTCTTATTGGTAATCAAGCCAAAGCCAGTCAGTGAATAGTTTATTACGATCCAAGATCAGAAATCAGACTAGTCAAACGACACAGACATTACTAAGTGTCAGAATATACCAAATATAAAGACATATTTGTCAAGGTAAAATTTATTCTGATCACACTGGGCATGACAAAAAATTTACATATACATGCATTTGCTAAAGTCTGTTAAAACAAGAACGTAGTCTTCTGCCTGGTTGAACATGGCAAAGCACAGAATTTCGCTACTTTTATAGTAATTTCATTATAACAGTTGGTCAGAAACAGTGAAACATAAAACTGATTGGATCTGCCTGGATACTTGGACATAATTGGCATGATATACAAAATCTGAATGTTCTGGTAAAACTGACAATATAGGAAGACATGCTCAGTTGTTTGGTATAGTGGTTAGGAGTGTGGACTCCAATCTGGGAGAACTGGGTCTGATTCCCCACTCCTCCACATGCGGCTGCTGGTGTGACATTGGGTCAGTCATAAGTTCTTTTAGAGCTGTTCTCTCAGGAGCAGTCCTTGAAAGAGCTCTCTCAGCCCCACCTACCTCACAAGCAATGTTCCCTCTAAGCTGTGGAGTCTTGTGAGCAAAGATTCTACTCTGTGAGCTGCTGGCATTCAAGTTGAGAGTGAGCGATTTGGCTGCGGCATAAATCAGTCTGCTCTGGAGCCCTCCTTCCTGAGCGGAGACGAAAATCTGTGAGCTGGAGGCTAAAACCCGTGAGCTAGAGGCTAAAACCCGTGAGCTAGCTCACACTAACTCAGCTTAGAGGGAGCACTGCTCACCAGGTGTCTGTTGTGGGGGGGGGGCAAAGGGAAAGCAGATTGTAAGCCGCTCGGGGACTCCTTTGGGTAGTGACGGGTGGGGTATAAATCTAATCTCCCCTCCTCCTCCTCCTCCTTCCTCTTCTTCCTCTTCCTCCTCCAAACTGGATAGACAACAACAGAGACATTTCACATATGGGATACCTGCATAATCTCCCATCAAGCAGGGAAGATGGTAACACGTTAAGTGGGGCCAAGGTGAAAGCTCTGTGATGTTTAGGGAGTTCCAACAGACAGAGGTAGCCAGAGGGAACAAAGTTGAGGTTATAATTCCCCACTGTTGGAACAGAGCAGGCTCTTGACCTGTCCACTTGAATGGAGGTGTCCCATAGTCTCTGTTGAACTATTATTTTAGCTCCTTGATATCCAAGATGCAAAAGGGCTGTAGAGGAAAAACCCAAGAAGAGCAGTTTGTCCTCAATTGCTCTCACCCACCTTGAATGTGTCTGAAAGTATTAAAGAAACTAATCCCCGTGGGTGGGGGGGATTTAGCTTAATCCAGAAGCATGTAGCTTGAAACTAAGCCTGTGCTTCTAATGCTACCAGGCCTGCCTCTAGTCTGAGCAGATCAAGCTGAAGCAAAAACTGCAGTATGTCAAGGGATGATTGGAAGGTGGACATCTTCCAAAGTTTCCCCCCACAAAATTACTCTCTTGGTCAAGCCATATTTGTCAGGGCTTTCCGTTTGGAGACATGCATTCTATTGCTGGTAGGTAGATTGTACTGGTTGCATCAGTATTAGTTTCACCCACAGTGGTAAGGTTGCTAGGCAGTGGCAGTGGCTTGGCAACCAGCCGGAAAGTTGTGGGTGGGGACATGGTGGTGGGACACAACACAAGCTGTGGTGCTATTACTTCCCATAAAAACCTGGAAATGACATAAGGTAGCTCTAGGAATTCCTGGAAATGCTATGGTTTTACCATAGAGTTTTCAGGAATTCCTAGAGCTATCCACTATATCACTGTTAGGTTTCTACCGGAAGTGATGTAGAGCCACAGACAATACTGCCTTTTTAATTTTTCTCCTGCCACTGGCTCAGCTGGACGGCAGGCAATAGGAGCTGGACGTGGGAGACCCCCTGCCTCCTCTGGGGGGCTTGGCAGCCGTACACAGTGGTTTTGTTCAGAGAGAACCATTTCTGAAACCAAAGGTGCTTGCTGAGTTAGTCCCCGTCCGAAAAGCATCCTCATGCTTGAAAGCAGAAAAGATTTAACTGCGCTTAAAAGTGACATGTTTTCTAGAAGGACTTTTATTCCTCTTCTGGGATTTCCCTTTAAAATCCAAGGTAGGCTATTTAGTGCTACGATGTCGCTTTCGGGCAGAGAGATTAGAAGCATAGTTGACTAGAAATGTTATTTTCCTGTGGTTGCCTCTAGTTAACCTTTTGACACATGACAATGCTGAGAACTTGTGTGTCAGTCAGCAATGCAAAAGAAGTGGCGTTTCAGTGATCACTTATACTGATAAGGTCCGAGGTACTTTGGTTTAGTCAGCTCCATGCCAGAGACTCCTAGGTGAGAAAAGATGTTTCGATAACAGACAAGATCTGACTGATAGGTTTACCAACCTGCTAGGGAAAAAAATTGGCTTGGCCTCTTTTATTGATTTGATTGATTGCTTTTAGGTCATGCGGAAAGGGATTTCTACATCAATTTAAAAAAGTGCAGGCGACTATTTAGAAGACATGTGCTAGAACAGGGGTGTCATGGAGGGCCAGATTTGTTATGAAGAGCCAGATTTGACATAAATTGGACTTTGCCGGGCCAGGCCACGTGTGTCATAAAATATAATGCCAGGTAGCAGAGATATAAACTTTATAAAGGGCACAAACGCAAAGATTTTTTTTTAACTTAAAACATGCCTGAAACATTAGCATTCTTGCAATATTTTATTTAACAGCCTCTGATAACTGATACTTCTTGCTCTGAATTATTGCGTCAAAATCTCTGTGCTGTAGCAATCTGGGAGGGGGAGGAGCCTCGGCCCAGTGCAGGGAGCAGATGCTTGCCTATCTATCTCTCCTGAGCGATTGAGAGAGTCTGGGAAAGTAAGCTATGATGCAGCAGCAGCAGCAGCAGCAGAACTGGAGGAAGAAGCAGGAGACAGTCAGTCCCTTGCGGACCTGATAGAAGCCCTCTGGGGGCCTGATCTGGCCCCTGGGCTGCATGTTTGACACCCCTGTGCTAGAGGCATGCAATACTTTTGGAATGAAAAAGGCCTGGAAACTATTTTCCATATCATTAGTTCCAGCTTTTGGCTCAGTGTGGCCATGTGACAAGACACACAAAGACATCCATGAAGATCATAGTAGATCAATACTCATTCATTTGATCTAGGAGAATGGATTGGGTTTGGGGCTCTTTTTGTGCGTGTGTGTGTGAGAGAGAGAGTTCATAGCTGCCCCCATCTCCAAAGCTGAGGCCTTGTGCTTCCATTCATTTGATACGTGGCAAGGCAACTATTATAGTCTAACGATGCAACAAAAGAGATCTTTTTAATGACATTTGATGCAGAGAAAAGCAATACATCGGATTCTCATCTTCTTCAGATTGTGGCATCCCAAAGGCTTTTCTGAAATGCTGTGGTGGTGGTGGGGATTGGAGACCCCTCCATGAACTGCATGAGGGGTGAAATCTGCAGCGGAAGGAGGGATTGGGTACACACACACACACATTCCCTGCTTCTGTAATGGGAATGTACCACTGGATTCAACCCATTGTGCTTTCTGCACAATTCAAATGCCTGAGTTAATTATCTGAAAATTGATACTTGCACTGTAAAACATTTCTGAACAGCTGCCGTTGACCTATAAAACCCTATATGGCCTGGGGACTGGGCTCAGAAAGGATTGCCTCCTCCGGCAAAAACCTGCCTGACAGCCGAAGTTCTAACTTGAGGCCTTGTTCTATATGTTCTGAGAATTGGTGGTGTATACTAATCAGGGCTCTTTTTGTAGAAAAAGCCCAGCAGAAACTCATTAGCATAATAGGCCACACCCAACAGCAGGAACTCATTAGCATATTGGGCCACACCCCTGACAGCACAGCTCATTAGCACATTAGGCCGCACCCCCATGATACCAGAAGTGTGCTCATCCAGCCACACCCACCTTTTGCTTGTTATTCTGTTTACCTTGTTTGTTGTCAAAACCCAGGGACTTTTTCGGTAGCAGGAACTCCTTTGCATGTTAGGCCACACACCCCTAATGTAGCCAATCCTAATGAGTTTCTGCTGTTGGGTGTGGCCTATTATGCTAATGAGTTCCTGCTGGGCGTGGCCAACTTGGGAGCCAGCTGGAACTCCGTTCCTGTGCGTTCCAGCCCCAAAATAGCCCTGCTAAGGGTAGTGGTTCATGAGAGTACCTCCCCACAGAGGCTTGCTTTGTGCCAAGATTACATTACTTTTTTAAGGCACAGAGTAAATACCTTTCTATTCTCAGAAGCCCTTTAGGCCTTTTGCAGTGTCTTTAATTATCCCGTCTTCACCATCGTCATTTTCAGTTGCGTTTTTTAAAGGCCATTGTAACATTACCTTTGAGAAAGTATATTATTTTATTATGCTTTACTTTTAGTGTTTTATTGCTGCTTTTTAAATTGTTGGCTCAGTTTTCTTAAATACCTTTTAGGTCTTACTGGCTTTTTGTGTACTGGTTGGTTTGTTTTTTAAAAATTTTTCATTTATAGGTGTCTAGGGAAGCACCTTGCCAATACTCTGAATAAATAAAGCTGCATTTTCCCTCTGTTTATGTGGGCATTTAAAAGTAGATTCTTCACCTCCTAATTTCCATTTTGTATTATGAAACTGCTTTTCAATTAAGCATGCGGCTGTTTAAATAGGTCCAATTCAGATTTATGTAACCATCTCTTCAGCCTCCAGGTCTGTCAGTCTGTCAAATGTAATATATACATAAACAATCCAGATTTGAGGTGTAGCAATAAACTGCTGCCTCATGATGGTTTTGTTAGCATGGATGTTTTTTTCCCCACTTGGAGTCTCACTTGCCTTTCTGTATTTTGGAGGTTATTTTCAGGATGGAGTAAATTGTTCCCACAATGGGATATAAGAACATTTGGGGGACCTAGGAAGGCCCAGGCAAGTCAGCTTGAGTAGAAACAAGGCCACAGCTTTATTGCCACAGCTACCTGGAAATATTTGGCATGGAGAACATAGGAGCACCCAAAAGCACTAAAATGTCCAGCCTGCTTGTTGAAGATCCTAGCAGAGAAGAACTGGTTTAAGAGCAAGAGGCTGCATGTGCAACTCATCACACTGCCACTAGGGGGTGCAGCTGTTGTGTTCTCCCCTGAGGTGAGCAAACCCGAGTCCTTGCCCGTAGGTTCCCTAAGGGGACAAGCTCTTAAGAGCCCATCCTTTGACTGCAGTTCCCAAACAGATCCCAAACACTCCAGGGAGAAATGAGCTTTCCAGATTCCACTGCTGAACTAGAGGAAGTTGGCATCAGCCGGAATGAACGTCGCTTGGACAGGCGTGTTCCATCCCTGCTTTAAAGGTCTGCATGCTTGGATGAGCTCTCAGGGTGCTCGATTCTGCCTGTGCCATGAACTGATACAAACAAGCGAAGAGCTTTGTTCACCCCCCCCCCCCCCGTGGCCCTTCTACTTTTCTAGGGTCAAGTGTCCCTCCACTCACAATTTTTGAGCATGCAGGCTGTTTACAGTCAGTACAGTATGCATCACAGTATTGAATTGAAATCTGATTCAAATGGGTAGCTGTGTTGGTCTGAAGCAGCAGAACAATGTTTGAGTCTGGTGGCACCTTGAAGACCAACAAAGTTTTAGTCGAGGCATAAGTTTTAGTGTGCACGCACACTGGATGGCTTCTTCAGATACAATGAAATGGAAGTTAACAGTTCGTACATATAGGTAGAGGGTGAGCAGTAAATTAGCATGCAGCGTAATGAAGATGTTTAACAGATTCAAGGACCAAACAGGAATAACGAGCTTAGTTTATATAGGTACCAATTGTCTGGGTTTAATTCTGGGGGGAGGAAACATAGTGAAGGAAATAAATATGTCATGCATGGAGACTGAGATCCTTAATGTCAGGGTCTCAGTTAATTACTCTCAGCATTCCACAGTTAAGGATACTTCTACCCAGGGCTTTTTTGTAGAAAAAGCCCAGCAGGAACTCATTAGCATATTAGGCCACACCCCTGACAGTGCCGCTCATTAGCATATTAGGGCACACACCTCATGCCTTCCCTTGGCTTGCCTGGGTGCCCCGCGCCCCTGCAGGGAACCCAGGCAAGCCAGCCCTTGGACAGGCTGGGGATCCTTCCAGGGCTCCCCCACCTGAGAGTCACTGGGGGGGGGGTGTCGCTCTCCAGGCCTTCCCTCTGTAGCCACACATGAAGAGGTTTTGGCTGTAGTGGGCATGGCCAACTCTGAAGCCAGCCGGAACTCCGTTCCCGTGCGTTCCTGCCCAAAAATAGCCCTGCTTCTACCCATCAGTCTCCCAAGTTTATATTTATTTCCTTCACTGTGTTCTCCCCACCTCCCCGGAATTAAACCCAAACAAATGGTAACCCTATAAACTAAGCTGGTTGTTCCTGTTTGCTCCTTGAATCTGTTAAACGTCTTCATTATGCTATATGCTAATTTACTGCTCATCCTCTACCTATTTGTATGGACTGGTAATTTCCATTTCATTGTATCCGAGGAAGGGTGTGTGCACAAAAAAACTTATACTTTGAATAAAACTTGGTTGGTCTTTAAGGTGCCACTGGACTCAAACTTTGAATTGAAATCTGGAGAGAGAAGTGGAGTCCTCCTGTGTCCCCTAACTTCTGAAGTGTGGTGATTGAGTACCATGGACAGGTCCTTTTTTTTTGTCGTGGTGCCTTGCTTTTGAAACTCTCTTTCCACATTGGTTAGCCTGGCTTTTTGTGAATGTCTAATCTTCCATTTCTCCTTGAATTTTGATTTCTGGCCTTCCCTGTCAACTCTCCTTTCTTGTTACTATAGTTAAATTCGAGTCCAAGAGCACCTTAGAGCAGGGGTGTCAAACATGCGGCCCTGGGGCCAGATCAGGCCCCCAGAGGGCTTCTATCAGGCCCGCAGTGGAACTGGCTGTCTCCTGCTTCTCCTTCCGGTTCTGCTCCTGCTGTGCCATCGTAGGTTTGCAGCTTACACACCTGAACAGCATACTCAAGATTGCAACAGCACAGACATTTTGATGCAATAATTCAGAGCAAGAGGTGTCAGTTAGCAGACACTGTTAAATAAACAAAATATTGCAAGAGTGCTAATGTTTTAAGCATGTTTTTATCTTAAGTAAAAAAAAACACAACATTTGTGTTTGTGTCTTTTATAAAGTTTATATCTCTGCTACCTGGCATTCCATTATATGACACACATGGCCCGGCCCAACAAGGTCTCATTTATGTTAGATCCGGCCTACATAACATATTAGTTCAACACCCCTGGCCTAGAGACCAACAAGAATTTCCGTATATGCTTCCGGCTGCGGCGACGCGCATGGCGACCGACTCTTGGGACGTCTCCCAGAGTCGGATCGCCCAAGCACAGCCCGGGGGGGTCCCGCGCAAGCGGAGATTCTAAGGAGCCCTCAGAAGAGGGCTCCGAACCAGGGGGTGCGCTAGGGAGAAGCCTCTTGCCGACCAGAAGGTCGGGAATTGAGGCTCTCCCCTTTACCCCAAACGGCCCCGACTGTGCCTTGCCCCCATACGAGAGACTTTTGAAGCGTTTAAAAACCGGGGGAAGCGTAAAACTGCATAAAAGTCTTACCTCCTGGGTGGGATAGAAGAACAGAGAAGAGGGAGCTACCCTACTTTCTAAGTATAAACAAACTTGAGAAATGGCGGGGACAAGAAAAGCAGGAGAAAAGCCTCTGAAGAAGACAGGCGGGACTTCCTGTCCTAGCCCCTCCACTGCTGGAGCTGCTGTCAATCAAACAGACAGTGAACTTGCTCGCCATCTGCTGGCCGAACTGCAAAAAATCAATTCAAAACTTGACTCTATGGATACTGCCTTTGGACTACAGCAGAAAAAGTTGACAGAAACAGCTGAGAAGGTAGATGACATTGCCAAGAAATGCCTGGTATCAGCAGAAGAAGTGCAGATAGTTAAGAAAAAGGTCTGCAAACTGGAAAAACACCAAGAAAAGCAGGAAAACAAATTGTTAATGTTACAAATGGAAAAAATCAAACCTAACTCTCCGATTCCAAGGTGTGAAAGAAGAACCTGGGGAGAACATGAGAAACGTTTTGGCGGGAGCGTTGGCACCACTGCTTGGCAACGAAGCGGAAAAGATAAAAGAAGAGATGGATTTGGTCTATTCCAACTATACAAGAAAAAACAAGCTGCCAGCTGAAGTGGTTGTGAAATTTACAAAACAGCATCTCAGGGACCAAATTTTGAGGATTACATCAGCGACACCATTGAAAATTGGAGATCAACCAATTAGAATTTTGAAAGATGTTCCGTTTGAAATCAGAATGAAGAGAAAGGAATACAAAGGTTTGACCATTTTCTTACAAAAACACCAAACGGGATATAAATACCCGAAGGGCTGATGTTCAAGTTTAAAGATAAAAGTGAAAAAATTGACTCTATCTTTAAAGCTCAAGAGTTTTTGAAAAGGCACGCCAGTAAAGAAGAAGGAGCAGAGCTGGCCAAGTGGATGTCAACATTAAGCGTGGAAGACAGCAGCTCAGAGGGAGAGGTGAAGGACGAGGAAGATCAAGGAGCGATTGGACTAAAATATAATTTGAGGGACAAAAAAGGAAAAGACCCCAAAGTTTAAAAACTTCTGTGTTTTTTTTTATCAGATTATACTTTGGAAGAAAAGCTTCTCAGAAGGACATTACTAATACATTAAATACTTTGTTTAATATTGACTGGCAGAAAGACGTCTGATGATGGACATTATGGACTCGGAGTTTTGATTACTAACAGACTAATTTTACTAATATAATAACACCACTCATTCTTTTCTTTATCCCACTATATACCCACCCTTTTTTTCTTGAATTTAAATGAAATATCTCTCCTTTTTAGGAGAGGGAATAAAATCTTTCAAAAAAAAAAAGAATTTCAGAATATAAGCTTTCGAGAGTCAAAGCGGAGCTACTGGACTCGAATCTATTCTGCTACAGAGACCAACTGTGCTCCCCCCTGAAACAACCTCCTTGTTCTTTTTTCTCCTCCCAATCTGAATTGTCTTTTAGCCTGCAATGGGTTTTTAAAAAAATGATTTTCAAAGACATTGTTAATGGCTGGGCTGGATGGCTTTAGCGTGAGCCCTTCCTGTTGTTGTTTTATTGTTTGTACTAGTTTAATTCATGTATGGAAACTGCCTTGAAAGCATTGTGGTGGAACACAGTGCTTCTCACACCTTCGGGCACGTCTAGCAATCAATGCATTTCAGAAAAGGAATCGATGGACTGCCATGTTTAATAGACCTGGAATCTGGAACAAAAGCAAAGCTGGTGTCTGGAAACAAGAACAACAATGTAGGCTTTGGGATAGTGGGAACAAAGTCGAGGGTCCCAGGGGACGAAGAATGGGAAGAAACAAAGAGGGTAGATGGTGGAGCAGAAACGACTGGGACAGGAAGGCAGAACTGGTACTTTCCCCATCCGTTCCACTGCAGCCAGTGTACGTGGCCATATTTCCATCCATTTTGTACCATTTAAGAACATAAGAGATGCCAATGTTGGATCAGGCCAAAGGCCCATCCAGTCCAACACTCTGTGTCACACAATGGCCAGAAATACCAGGTGCCATCAGGAGGTCCACCAGTGGGGCCAGGACATTAGAAGCCCTCCCACTGTTGACCCCCCCCAGCACCAAGAAGACAGAGCATCACTTGCCCCAGAGCCCCTATCTATACCTTGTGGCTAATAGCCACTGATGGACCTCTGCTCCATATGCTTATCTAATTCTCTTTTGAAGCCGTCCATGCTTGTAGCCGCCACCACCTCCTGTGGCAGTGAATTCCATGTGTTAATCACTCTTTGGGTGAAGAAGTACTTCCTTTTGTCCATGCTAACTCGACTGCTCAGCAGTTTCATGGAGTGTCCACGAGTTCTTGTATTGTGAGAAAGGGAAAAAAGTACCTCTTTCTCTACCTGCTCTTCCCCATGCATAATCTTATAAATCTCGATCATTTGGTGGACATCACCCTACTATGTTTATATGTATTACGTTCACTTGCCAACAGAGTCAACAAGGCCTGCAGGAGCAGCACCATCGCCCTTCTGTTTCACAAATCCACAAAACATTGATCACGCAGATAACTCTCCATGAAAATGATACATGTCCAGAGAGAGAGAATGAATTTTATTTCTTGGTAACTAATGTTCTTATTTGATATCTCTAACTCTGAACTTAGCTTTAGAGTGACGATCAAAACATCTACACGATGGGATCCTGTGTGGATAAGGGATATGTTTCTAGAAACCTGGGAGATTTTGTATTGACAAGCGGTCTCCCTATAATGCTGCTGGCCAACTAAATGGGGGGTGGTGCTTGGTGCTGAAAGTTGATGCAGGCTTTCACCTCCTAGCCCTTGCCTGTCTGCTGGTTGGTAAAGAGAAATGATCGAGATTTATAAGATTATGCATGGGATGGAGCAGGTAGAGAAAGAGGTACTTTTCTCCCTTTCTCACAATACAAGAACTCGTGGGCACTCCATGAAATTGCTGAGCAGTCGGGCTAGAACGGATAAAAGGAAGTACTTCTTCACCCAGAGAGTGATTAACACATGGAATTCACTGCCACAGGAGGTGGCGGCGGCTACAAGTATGGACGGCTTCAAGATGGAATTGGATAAAGATATGGAGCAGGTCCTGATCAGTTTCCACATGAGAGGGGAAATTGGGGCCAGCAAGTTGAGGTGCAATTTCCCTCTCTCTTGTGATTCCCCACAGATCTACGCCTTGCAGCTATCCTTGTGGGCAGTCCCAAAAGATGGATGCAAGATGGAGGAAGTTCTACCTTTGTTTCAGCTTATATAGAGTTGGCTGCAATATGCAGCATCCCATTTGTACTTTATAAACTTCATAACAGCATGCTAGCATTTCAGAGGGGTAAAGGTCAAGTCTGTTGCTTTACAAGTGAGAGTCTCAAGTAAATTTTTAGCCAGTTACTCAAAGATGCATAATTCAGAGTCTTGCTTAAGAAGGCACAGACCCTCAAACACACTCCTCAACCCTACATGGTTGGCCAGGTGCTCTTTGTCAAGCTTGGGCCTCACTTGCCAAATATTTCCTGTTTTCTTACTCTCATGTTCTGTTACATTAGGGTTACTGTCCCACATTTCGTTATCTGGTGTGGATCCATGCCTTTTGTTGTTGTTGTTGTTCAGTCGCACAGTCGAGTCCGACTCTCGACCCCATGGACCAGTTCACTCCAGGCCTTCCTGTCTTCCGCCGTCCTCTGAAGTTGGCTCAATTTCATGTTCGTTGCATCGATGACACTGTCTAACCATCTCATCCTTTGCCGTCCCCGTCTTCTTTGACCTTCAATCTTTCCCAGCATCAGGGTCTTTTCCAGTGAGTGCTCCCTTCTCATTTGGTGGCCAAAGTATTTGAGCTTCATTTTCATTATCTGGCCTTCCAGGGAACAGTCAGGGTTGATTTCTTTTAGGATTGACTGATTTGTTCTTCTTGCAGTCCAAGGGACTCTCAAGAGTCTTCTCCAGCACCATAGTTCAAAAGAATCTATTCTTCGGCGCTCGGCCTTCCTTATAGTCCAGCTCTCGCAGCCATACATGACTACTGGGAATACCATTGCTTTGACCATGCGGACTTTTGTTGGCAGGGTGATGTCTCTACTTTTTATCATGCTGTTTAGGTTCGCCATCGCTTTCCTCCCAAGGAGCAGGCGTCTTTTAATTTCATGGCTGCTGTCACAGTCTGCGGTGATCTGGGATTCACATGTATTCTTTTACAATTCCTATGTTGCACGCAACCTTGCTCTTCTTCACTGCTGGTTATCATCTCACGCAGGGGACTCCTGAGTGTGTTGAGAACACCTTGGGAAGTGTATGATCCCATCGTTCTGTGTGGCCTTGTAGTCTGGGGAGCTTCTAGATAATGTAACCGTTAGCATGTGGGGGGGAGGGTGGTTGCAAGGGCAGGGGCAGACGTGGTGGGCTGAATGGGTGCAATGATTGGTCACTTGGCATTTCTGGAATTTCTTGCTTTCAGTATATTGATGGAACTGGTGTCTGGGCCCCAGTTCCGACACAGAAGCTGTCTATGCTTGGAATCTTTCTACCTCTTAATAAACAAATCTTGCTGATACAAGAGTGTTTGTGATTGCATCCAGGACCTGACACCCTTCATTTAAGATACAAAGAGGAGCATTAGACCCCAAATCCAGGAAAAAGAAAAGCACAGTGTTTTCAGCTCTGCCAGCAGGCTGCCCTTTGACAATAGCAAGGAGAACCAAAATGTTAATTTGGGAATAAGGCATTTTTTTTTAACTCTAAAGCAGAAATTATAGCTCTCAGCCTGTCTCCTATCTTCTGTAAGGTAAAGGTAAAGGTTCCCTTGCTCGAAAGCCAGTCGAGTCCGACTCTAGGGTTGCGGTGCTCATCTCCGTTTCAAAGCCAAAGAGCCAGCGCTGTCCGAAGACATTTCCGTGGTCATGTGGCCGGCATGACTAAACACCAAGGCGCATGGAACGCTGTTACCTTCCCACTGAAGTGGTACCTATTTATCTACTTGCAATTTCTTGCTTTCGAACTGCTAGGTTGGCAGGAGCTGGAACTAGAGACGGGAGCTCACTCCGTCATGCGGCACTCGGGTCTCGAACTGCTGAACTACCGACCTTCCACAGCCTGCAGTTCAGCGTCTTTACCACTTGAGCCACTGCTCCTTCTGTATCTGTATCAGCGTCTTAACCACTTGAGCCACAGCTCCTTCTGTATCTGTATCTATCTTCTGTAGAGCTGCTTTAAATAATTTGCATCTAGTTTGAGTACATTCGGGATGAACTTGGACCAGTTTGCAGCTTAGGAACCGACGTTTGAGGAAGGCACATTCCCCAAACATTTACCGGACTTCTGGCCGGTTCGACTGTTTGGGGCCAACTGCCAGCAGGCTGCCCTTTGACAATACCAAAAAAGAACCTAAATGTTAATTTGGGAATAAGGCATTTTTTTGAACTCTAAAGCAGAAATTAGAGCTCTCAGTCTGTCTCCTGACTTCTGTAAAGTAAAGGTAAAGGTTCCCTTGCTCGAAAGCCAGTCGAGTCCGACTCTAGGGTTGAGGTGCTCATCTCCGTTTCAAAGCCGAATAGCCAGTGCTGTCCAAAGACGTTTCTGTGGTCATGTGGCCGGCATGACTAAACACCGAGGCGCATGGAACGCTGTTACCTTCCCACCGAAGTGGTACCTATTTATCTACTTGCAATTTCTTGCTTTTGAAGTGCTAGGTTGGCAGGAGCTGGAACTAGGGACGGGAGCTCACTCCGTCATGCGGCATGCTCGGGTCTCGAACTGCTGAACTACTGACCTTCCACAGCCTGCAGTTCAGCGTCTTAACCACTTGAGCCACCGCTCCTTCTGTATCTGTATCAGCACCTTAACCACTTGAGCCACAGCTCCTTCTGTATCTGTATCTATCTTCTATAGAACTGCTTTAAATAATCTGCATCTAGTTTGAGTACATTTGGGATGAACTTGGACCAGTTTGCAGCTCAGGACAGCCATTTAACCCTTCAGTTTTGCTCCCCCCCATAGTGGCAGGGAGCAAAATTAAAGGGTTAAGTGAAGCCCCTTCCCAGGCAATCCCTGCTTCTTTTCTCCTTGCTGTGGCAAACCATGGCCAGGAGGGAGGGGGAGGAAGTCCTTTCCTGGCCGATACCCCCCTTTTCTCCTGGCCGCAGTGAGCAGTGGCTGGGAAAAAGGTGGAAGAGAAGTCCCTTCCAGGGCAATCCCTACCTCCTTTCTCCCAGCTGTAGTTTGCCACAGCCAGGAGAAAGGGGGAACCGAACTTGCCAGACCGGTTCGGTTCATGTGGGGCCCATTTGGTTCGGGGTGGCCTTGAACCCCAAACTGAACCCCGAACTGCCTTCTCTAGGTTTGTGCCCATCCCTACATTGTATATATCCACTTGTGTTGCAAACTGATGTATCAAATTTAATTCTGAAGCACCAGTCACCCACTCGAAATGCTTCGTCCTATGTAGTGCTGAATAAATGAGATCATTGTTTACAAAAGTAGCCACATTATGACAGAATTTGCGCTGAATAAATGAGATCATTGTTTACAAAACTAGCCACGTTAGGACAGAATTTGCTTTATCCTCAAAGTGCTATCAGAATTTGACTGTTCAGGAACTGGGGCAGCCAAGTTATTGTTTAATGATCGGCTGAGAAACCCATTGCTGATCAGAGGGTAACTTAAAGTGACCGGGCGATTTGTCAGCTCTTTTTGCCTCTTCTTGTCAACTCTGTGTTATCATCCTGAGTTCTGATCTCAGTGTTCCAGGTCTCATTCTGTTCCGTCCTTCTTTTTCCCACCACCTTGGCAAGTCTGCACAATGATCCGGTTCCTATCCCTGTCTTACCTTTCTTACAGTACACAGCTTCTCCTGTCTTTAGATCCTGTTGTCAATTTTATTTTTTTCCTATGCTCCTTCTAATTGGCCCTTCCCTTCTGTCTTCCCTGCCTGTCTTCTCCTTTGCCTACGCTTTCCCCCAGGCTGTTGATTTCAGTCAAACCGTTGTCTTTTCAGATATTCCCCTCTCCCACCCATCTCGCTTTTGGTCTCCCTCCCTCTTTACCAGCTTTCATACCTCCTGAGACCTCTTCCACATAAACTTTTTATTCACCAATACTCTGTGATCAAGCAGTTCCTTCCGTCCCTATGGCCTGTGTGACACCGCTGGCCAACTGCAGCTTTCCCTTTCTCTCACACAGACTCGATCCTGAGCCTGCCTTCTGTTAGAGAAAGGCAGCTTTAAGACCTCTGAAGTAAACAAGTTTGCGAGCATTCTATTCTTAAATTTCATTCCCCCCCAGCAGTTAGGATTTTTGTGAAGATTCCGTGACATTGTGACGACTCAGCCTGTCACAGCCAGAGGTGTTGCTGCCTCAGAACCCTGTGGCGTCTTCCAACACAGAATTCTCCTCACAGCTTGGCTTGAAAAGTATTCAGCTTTTTTTTATTTCTGTGGGTTGTTCTGTGAGTCTTTCAGCACATTTTGCTATTGGGCAATAGCTTCCTCCTCCGTGTTCACTCTCCGGGTGCCAACATCCATTGGTATTTAATATTTATTTTCTCTGTATAGACCACAGCAGGGCATCGCAGGGGTTAGTGTTATTTTTTGGAGCAACTTCTTACATCACGCTGTGGCTTCCCGTTTGTCTCGGCTGATAATGCGATGGGTATGAATAATTCATGGCCTGATCCCCAGGGAATGCTTCCCCCCCATATGTAATTTTTTTTATGGGCGCTCCAGACAGCTTTGCCAAGAAAACCATGTTCCCTTTGTACGTGTCCTGAAGCAACAATCAAGTGTTTTGCTGGGAGAACTCTCTGCTGGAGGTAGAAATCTTGACTCCCAGCACCGGCTCTTGTTGTCCAGGCAAGCTATCACAGACTGCTAATAAGAAACTTTGGGCGGACCCGTTCCTTGCATTAGCAAAGGCACCTCGGAAGCACCGCATCGTCCACCTGGCTTAGAGATCTTTCCTCATGAAATGTTAAAGCGCAATGGGACACAATAACGTCTTCTTTTTTTTCCAGAACTCAGACTGACTGATGTTGAAAACAAGGCAGATTTTAAAAAAATAATTACTGGCAAGCGGTGTTCCCTCTTACGCTGAGTTAGTGTGAGCTTGCTCACAGTTTTCCAGCCTCCGGCTGACACGTTTTTGTCTCCGCTCAGGATAGGGTTGCCAAGTGAATTTTACTCACCGGCGGGGGAGCCTCGCCGCGCTCCGGGAGCCATCCCTTGCCGTGCGCGCATGCACGCTGCCAGCACATCACCAGAAGTAATGATCACGTTGAGGGTTCGACGTGGTTGACGTGGTTGCGGCACCTCTGGTAACACAGCCACGCTGCGCTTCGGGGGGCGGAGTTCCCCCTGGGGCCCAATTCCGCGGCGGCAGAAATCGGGCCTCCAAAGCAGGTGTTTACCCGCCCCCTGCCCCTACTTGGCAGCCCTAGCTCAGGAAGGGGTAGCTCCAGAGCAGACTAATTGATGCAGTCGCCAAACCGCTCGCTCACAACGTTAGTGCCGGTAGCTCACGAAGTAGGATTTTTGCTCACAGGACATCTGCAGCTTAGAGGAAGCATTGCTGGCAAGTTCCGAATGGAATGGCAACATGGCAGAAACTCAGTTCCTTTGGGAGGGGAAAGGGTTGTGTGTGATTTTTTCAGTGTCGCTTTTGCCAGCTCTGAAAGCTCTCATCAGAACTTGTTCTGGTCCCTCATCTACCAGATGTCACCCCTTCAGACCAAGCCTTGTGACCACAAGGCCAAACACAGCCCCAAGCGGGCATTGTAGCTTGCAAGGTGACTGACTCCCCAGCGGGCCTCTGCAGGGGGTTCACACAGAGCCCCCTGAGCCCTTGGGGAGGTCAGGCTCCTCCCCCAATGTGGCCCTGATGCTGCCCTGCCATCTCCCGCCGTTGCTGCTCAGCTGGGGCTGTGGTACCAGCTTAAATGCCTTTCCCCACCCACAGCAGTTGCCAGTTGTGAGTGGCTAATTCTACATCTCTGGACAGATCTCTCTGCTCTTCTTAGCTGTCTAGTCACGCCGGCCACATGACCACGGAAATGTCTTCGGACAGCGCTGGCTCTTCGGCTCGGAAACGGAGACGAGCACCGCAACCCTAGAGTCAGACTCGACTGGCTTTCGAGCGAGGGGAACCTTTACCTTGACTAATTGAATACATCCTTGACCTGGATGGCCCAGTCTAGCCAGGCTCGTCAGATCCTGGAAGCTAAGCAGGGTCGGCCCTGGTTAGGCCTTGGGTGGGAGACCACCGAGGAAGTCCCGGGTCACTAGGCAGAGGCAGGCAGTGGCAAACTACCTCTCAACAACTCTTGCCTTGAAAACTCATGCGTCGGCTGCAGCTTGATGGCTCTGCCCACCAACACCATTTGAGCACATGAGGCTACCGTACGCTGAGTCAGACCACTGGTCCATCAAAGTCAGTATTGTCCACTCGAGTGGCAGTTGCTCTCCTGGCAGAGATCTTTCACAGTGTCCCTTATGCGATCCTTTTTTAACTGGAGGTGCTGCAGCCAGGGATTGAATCTGGGACCTTCTGCATGCCGTGCATGTACTGTCATTGAACCATGGCCCCTCCCCTGTTAGGGGGCAAGCCGGCATATGAATATTTATTTAATTTTATTTATTTAACATTCGGCCTCTATACCGCTCAGACCCGGGGGTCTCAGAGCGGTTTACAGTTGTGCTGCAAGCGCAGATAAGCACCCATTTGTTGGTGGTGATGATAGGGTGATCCAGAGGTTTTGGTCTTGCTTTGCTCTATTTACAGCACATACGCCAGGGCACATTATGAACCAACTGTTAGTATGCTTTGGAAGCCTCGTTGCTCTGAATCAAGGTGTGCAGCTCTGTGGCTTTCGAGCGAGGGGAACCTTTACCTTGACTAATTGAATACATCCTTGACCTGGATGGCCCAGTCTAGCCAGGCTCGTCAGATCCTGGAAGCTAAGCAGGGTCGGCCCTGGTTAGGCCTTGGGTGGGAGACCACCGAGGAAGTCCCGGGTCACTAGGCAGAGGCAGGCAGCGGCAAACGACCTCTCAACAACTCTTGCCTTGAAAACTCATGCGTCGGCTGCAGCTTGATGGCTCTGCCCACCAACACCATTTGAGCACATGAGGCTACCGTACGCTGAGTCAGACCACTGGTCCATCAAAGTCAGTACTGTCCACTCGAGTGGCAGTTGCTCTCCTGGCAGAGATCTTTCACAGTGTCCCTTCTGCGATCCTTTTTTAACTGGAGGTGCTGCAGCCAGGGATTGAATCTGGGACCTTCTGCATGCCGTGCATATACTGTCATTGAACCATGGCCCCTCCCCTGTTAGGGGGCAAGCCGACATATGAATATTTATTTAATTTTATTTATTTAACATTTGGCCTCTATACCGCTCAGACCCGGAGGTCTCAGAGCGGTTTACAGTTGTGCCGCAAGCGCAGATAAGCACCCATTTGTTGGTGGTGATGATAGGGTGATCCAGAGGTTTTGCTCTTGCTTTGCTCTACTTGCAGCACATACGCCAGGGCACATTATGGACCAACTGTTAGTATGCTTTGGAAGCCTTGTTGCTCTGAATCAAGGTGTGCAGCTCTGAAAATTGCTTGAATTGCTGATGGAGCTTATCTCAGGGAACTTATTTCTCATTTATTGACTCCTGCCCTTCCTTCCTTCCTTCCTTCCTTCCTTCCTTCCTTCCTTCCTTCCTTCCTTCCTTCCTTCCTCTCATTTTATTGATTTGACTTATATCCCTGCTCCTTTCTCCGGCAAGCAGGGCTCAGAATGGCTTCCAGCCATTAAATATACAGTAAAATCAGTACTACAGTTTTAAAAATCCAGTATTACAGATTAAAACTT
Source organism: Gekko japonicus (assembly GCF_001447785.1). Taxonomy (NCBI): domain Eukaryota; kingdom Metazoa; phylum Chordata; class Lepidosauria; order Squamata; family Gekkonidae; genus Gekko; species Gekko japonicus. The sequence continues at coordinate 126,495 of NW_015170348.1, read as the reverse complement.
ACATAATCAATGGCTATATCAGATGACGCCCGACGATCTATCACAGGTGGGCAAGAGGTGGGAGGGGAAGGTTGTGGGATGCAGTTGTGGGATGCAGTTGTGGTATGCACTCACATGACGTGAGACATGTATTGGTGTATAACGGTTCTGTTTTATTTTGGGACCATGCTCTGGGTGCACATGGGATAAAACAGTGTCCAAAAGGGCCCTCAGCTATTCTACTGTTTTTGAGAAACTGATTATCTGTGCTGTTAGATTTACCAAACTTCAGGGGTAGCGTGGACTCCCTCCTGGAATTCCAGCTCATCTCCACTAGAGAAAAAGGCTGCTTTGGAGGGTAGCCTCTGTGGCATTATACCATACTTCCTTCCGCTCTCCTCCCCAGGCTCCACCCCAAAATATCCAGGAATTTCCAAACCCAGAGGCGGCAGCAACCCCGTGTGCTGTTACATCTGGCTGAAACAGAAATCCCGGGACATTGGGGCGAGAGGAGGAGAAGAGTCGCCAGCAGTTTTTCCAAACATCTTCTTCTTCTTCTTGACCTTGGTTCTCTTTTTCCCTTTGCAGGTATTACAAGAACTTCACCCTGTGCACGGAACACGGGGCTGCCACGGCGAAATGCTTTTGGCCCAACCCCCTGGCCGAAGGCTTCATCACCGGGATCCACAGACAGTTCTTTTCAAACTGTAGTGCGGAAAAAATCAATTGGGAGGACCCACCGGATAAAATTCTCATCACCCTGATTCTAATACCTGTTCTCCTAACCATGGCCATGATCGGGCTGGTGGTCTGGTGTAGCAAGAGGAGCGACATTTTGGTGTAATCTCTTCCTACCATTCCTTTCATTTTCTTTCTTGCTTCAGAAGGGGGTGGGGAGAGAGGAAAACCCTGTACGTTTTATGCACCCCAGAGTTCTAAGGTGTGTGAAGCAATAAGGGCGTGTGTGAATTTTCCTGTAGCCACGCAACCCTACTACCTATAGCCATTACTTCTCCAATGATATAAATATTATGTTGACGATGGGCGCGGTGGCTGATGATAACCGTGGTTCTTGTCATGGAAGCCACAGCGAGAAAACTGAAGGCATAACCTCAATCCGCTATCGACCGTTGAGGTTTGTTTTGTAGAAACTCAAGATGGAAACCCAACAGCTGAACTAAATCTTTTAACTTGGCTCTCTGTGTGTGTGTGTGTTACAGAGCAGATGGGCACACACGCTGAACATCCACCGTGTTTCCTCTAAGCCTCCCCTGGAACTTAAAGTGAACCATTGAGGCTTTCAGGTGTGAACTTTAGTGATTTCCTCACCAAAGAGACATTACCTGAGTATTGCTGAAGGATGCCATTTTCTTCTTTTCCCATTTCGGAGGCATATAAACGTGGGCAAAGTCTAATTATACTCCGAGCAACAAATTGACAGCGAATCAGCTCACAACTGTGAGTGGACTCTTCTCCGTGTAAGGAGATCTCAAAAAAAGCTCCTTAAGGGCTGACATCTTGCCGCTCAAAGCCTGCAGAGGAAGATGACAGGATTCTTTTTGCAGGGCCCAAAAGATAGTATAGGATCCTGGGAGGGCTATGAAATGGTTCATTAAAAGTGGCGAAAAGAACTGTTCTATGCCTTGCTTTAGAAACAAACAAATAAAAACCACTACCATTAATATTGTTAACTTAAGCAGCATTATTTTCCTGTGAATTCCAAAGTCTTTTGTGCTTGTGATATGCTTTAAATAGACAGCTCTAATGATGAGAAGATACTGCAGCTAAGTTAGTACAGGTGCCTTTCAGAGCTTTGTGTATTGGGATATTTTTCTTGACCATTCCAGAGGAACTCCGCTCAGAAGTCTTAACGTTACTTGGCAGGCGGCATCTATATTAGCGTTGCCAGACAAATAATTTCTGCTTATCTCTCAGTAAGCATCAGATTTGCCACCCATGAAGCCGAATGTTCTTGTTTGAGTACCGAGACCTTTCAGTCATAAACACGATTGTTCTCGTACCTCCCGTCATTAAATAAAGCTAGAAGTGTTTACCCGCTGTCTGTTGTACATGCAAAAATCTGACTGTTATCTAAGGTTTCCATCTGGTGCCTGTGATATATCACTGTGTGTGAACTGCGCAGAAGAAGCCAGCATCTCAATTCCTGTGAGTGTGAAAATTCCCTTTGTGTTTCTGCAGGATTTATATAAAGGGATCTGGAGTTCGCCAGTGCTCCTGTTGCCGCCTCTGGGCTTACATGGGGCTCCTCAAATGCAACTCCATTTCCCTTGGACGTCAGCTTGCACGTCAGAGGATCGCTGCTTGTATAAGGACAGTCAAAATGAGGCATGGAATCTTTGCTACCTCTTTTCTAGAGCATTTAAGGAGGCCGGGGATATGTTTGAACGATATATATTTCAATCTCCAGAGTTAGAATCAAGCTTTCTGGTTTTATGAGGAAGGAACAAACAACTAAGGGCATACATTTCCCCAACTGTTGCATAAACTATGTGCTTCTATAAAACCGTATTAGCTTGAACATTATGCTAACAAGCAAAACCCTCTGTGAGTACTGAGTGTAAATGGTTTTTAAAAGCCTTGCTAACAATAATGCAGCTTTGCATTTTTTCCCCTTCAAAAATGAAACAAAATGAATGTATTCTCTAAACTGAATGCTTGTATAAGGTGCTGGGTGCCTTTACTGAATCGGTGGCTGTTAGTCCTGAAAGCCAAAAGGCAAGATCTGTTCAGAATAAACAAGCAAACCAACAAACTAGGGATAGTTTAAGTGCCCAATGCTGGATTGTGTGTTAAGCTGAAAGTGTTCTGGACAAGGGGGCCGGGGAGGAAAAAAAGGAAGCATTAGTGGGTAGTGTTTCTTCTTCCCAGATCTGTGAAATGTTAGAAATGTTTTGCATCCCTTCCTGCAGGTGTATTCCAAATCAATGCTCCCTCTAAGCTGTGGAGTCCTGTGAGCAAAAAATTCTACTTTGTGAGCTACTGGCATTAAAGTTGTGAGCGAGCAATTTGGCTGCTGCATAAATTAGTTTGCTCTGGAGACATCCCTTCCTGAGCTAAGACAAAAATGTGTGATGTGGAGGCTAAAAAACTGTGAGCTGGCTCACACTAACTCAGCTTAGAAGAAGAAGAAGAGAAGAGGTTGTTCTTCACTACCCGAAGGTGTCTCAGAGCGGCTTACAATCTCCTTTCCCTTCCCCTCCCCACAACAGACACCCTGTGAGGTAGGTGGGGCTGAGAGAGCTCTTGACAGAAACGGCTCTTTTTCAAGAACAGCTCTTATCAGAACTACGGCTTGCCCAAGGTCATCCGGTCAGGTGCAAGTGGAGGAGTGGGGAATCAAACCCGGTTCCTCCCAGATTAGAGTCCGTGCACTTAACCACTGCACCAAACTGGCTTAGAGGGAACACTGTTCCAAATTCCATGTGCATCTCTTCATGTTCCCAGGATGGAAGTTGTGTAGGCTCTGCTCTGAATCCTCTCAACCAGGGGTCCCCAGTGTGATGCCCGTGGGAGTCACGGCACCGGCAGACACTTTTCCTGGTGCCTGTCAAGTACTTTAGAAAGTGGGCGGGGCTCTTCCCCAGCAGGACTTCTGGTTGGCTGCACAGATTTAAAGGCATCCTGTTAAACAGAGCTTCTACCTGAGAAGTTGAAGAAGTCTTGTTACCCTAACAGCAGCCATTTTGTGACTGCGCTCATTGCCCTGTGTCAGAAATCCAAAGGTGCCCACAGGCTCCAAAAAGTCAGGGACCCCTGCTTTAAACAACCATGGAAAAGAGGAGCACAGTTATCCCCATGCATTTTCTCCTGCTGCTTATTTACAATGGCAGGGGTCTCTCGAAATTCCCAAAGAGTTTAGCGTGTGGTTTAGTAGTGGTGTGATTCCAGCCTCTCTTTATACTAAGCCAGACTATTGGTCCATCAAGGTTAGTATTGCCTACTATGATTGGTTGTTTTTTTTTCTATCACCTAATGCGGGAGTCCCCAACTTTGTAGCACCTGCATGTATTATTTTTTTGACTTTTGAGAACAGTTAGTTCAGTTTATTTATTTATGGTCAACTATCATATTCAAAAATACAGCAGAATAAAAACATATTTAGATAGAATAGCTAAAAAATATGACACCATTAATATATACAAGGCATCCCATTACAAGGATAAAATATGCCAATCATCACATTTTAAGAATTTTTAAAAATTGTATATTAAATATTTAAAAAACGATAAACTCAAAACAAGAGAGAAGTCCTAAAAAACCCCAAGTATAGTTTGCTTCACACTTTCATTGCCTGGGCACAAAACTTAGCTGTTACCATAGTGATATCTGGAATTTCATCTATCAGTAGTTTCTCCAAATATGCCCTATCTGTCACCACAACTAGTCCATCCAAAAAAGGAAGAATGGTCTCATCTCAAATTTCTTTATAAAAAGGGCAGCAGATGAAAACTTGTCCCAGTGTTTCTTCCTCGCCTAGGGAGCAGGGACAAATCCTTTCAGAATATGGTCTTCTTGTATCTCCTAATACCATTGACAGGATTACATCATATCTAGCCAGGGCAAAAGCCCTCCTGTGGGGAGGAAAAATTAAAGTTTTAAGATATTGGGCCATCATTATGGAGTATCTAGATTTTGCAGAAGCCCTACAGTTTTGGAGTTTTCATTCAATCTTGAGAACAGTTAGTCTCTGTCACAACCAAATGCCTGCCATGGAGGATGGGACCAGCCACAAATACTGAGTGGTACGAACCCAAGCATATTTCTCTGATGGATGCAAATAGATGCTCCTGGTGGATACGAAGGTGATGGGAGAGCTCATAGGTACCTCTGAAGTATTTCCTGCTCCAAAGAAGTGAAGGGATGCTGGGGTAGGTTCTTAGCTCTGGGCAGGGGTCATTTCCTGCGGGAGCGCATGGGAGTGGAGCTCCGGCAGTAAAGAGCCCGGGGGGGCACATGCAACAAGCCCCACCCCCTGCTCCCAGCAGCCCTCAGTCAGAGGAAGAAGCAGCCAGGTAAGTTACAGAGCCGCCCCCCCAGTCCAAAACAGTCCAGTGGCACCTTTAAGACCAAGTTTTATTCAGGTACAAGCTCTCCCTCCTCTGCGAGGACAGATCTGCCTGTCGTCCCCCCCCCAATACCTAGCAATCCAAAATAGTCCAGTGGAGCCTGAGTGGTGGGTGTTGCCTTCTGACACACTTCCGGTGACGTCAGGGTGTGTGGCATATGCAAATAACCTATGCTAATGAGTTATGCTAATGAGCTTCTGCACCTCTTTTTCTACAAAATGACCCCTGGCTCTGGGGCACCAGGTGACACATACGTGGGCACCATGGCACCCATTATCACCTTGTTGGAGATGACTGACCTAATCCCTGATCGTTTTAATTGGAAATGCTGGGGATTAAACCTGGGACTTTCTGCAGATGCTCTACCACTGAGCCACAGACCCTGGCTTTGGAATCTGGGCAAATAATGACATCCCATAATTTCTTTTCCACAAACTTCGGAGTTGTTATCTACCCACATTCACAATACGTCAGCATGTTCTAGGCTTCAAATAGGGCCAGTATAGATAACAGAGAAATGTGGGGCTTTAATTTGAGAAGTGAGATACTAGCATTATCTCCTGATAGGAACGGAAATGCACCTGCCAAGTGGAAATAGTTGAATGAGCAGCCTTCAACAAGCCAGGCCTTGAGGATGCGGTTTTATCACCATCCTTTATTCTGGCTCACGCAGGCCTTTTGACATCTTTATCCTCCGTGTTGCACTTCATTAATTTCAAAGCAAGTTTTTGGAACTCGTGAAACAACCAGGTCGTGGAATCTGCTACTCCATAACAAATGCCTTCCTTCGGATGATGACTCATGCTGTTCTCAGTGGAGCTCGTGGAGCATAAAATAAATACACAGTTAATGAGCAGGAGTAAGGTTTCCTTTTTAAAGTGGAGACGGTGAGTTTTACAAGGCCAAGTTTTGCAAGGACTGGAAATGCTTCTCCTGGACCTTCCAAGCCTTGACCAATCAGGCTCTAAACAAGAAACGGAAGAAATTGGATTTATGCCCCGCCCTTCACTACCCAAAGGAGTCTCAGAGCGGCTTACAACCTCCTTTCCCTTCCCCTCCCCACAACAGAAACCCTGTGAGATAAAAGAAGAAGAGGAGATTGGATTTATACTCCGCCCTTCACTACCCAAAAGAGTTTCAGAGCGGCTTACAACCTCCTTTCCCTTCCTCTCCCCACAACAGACACCCTGTGAGGTAAAAGAAGAAGATGAGATTGGATTTATACCCAGCCCTTCACTACCCAAAGGAGTCTCAGAGCGGCTTACAGCCTCCTTTCCCTTCCCCTCCCCACAACAGACACCCTGTGAGGTCGGTGGGGCTGAGAGAGCTCTCTCGAGAATTGCCCGTGAGAGAACAGAACGTATGACTGACCTAAGGGCACACCGTCAGCTGCATATGGAGGAGGTGGGGCGTCAAGTTCGGTTCTCCCAGATCAGAGTTCATGCTCCTAAACACTACACCAAACTGACCAGTCATGCCATTTTTATGAGACTATGAAGACTTTCTCAGTAGAGTGGCCGGCACCCGACTTCCTTCCTGATAGCTGGCTTTGTCCTCTCCTCTCCTTATCCGTTGCTATTTTCGTCTTGACCAGGGTGTCCCCCATCATGTTGAGCTTGTGAGGACAAGGAGTGAGTGTCACCACAAAATGGGGTGCAGTCATAAAATGGCTGCCCTGGGGTGCTGGGACCAATTGCAAAACCAATTGCAGGTCGGGAGGCTGCAACCAAGGAGCTTCTTATGGAGGAAGCAGCTGTTTCTGAATGGTCAGCCTTCTCTCTTCTTTCACAACACTGCCCATTGAGGACCAGGATTCTATATTATGCCGGCTAGATACGTTGATCACCGCACTTAAAGACCTAAGACAGACATCGAAGGGAACTCCTATGTCCATGGGTCTACCCAGAGAGACAGCAAAACTTCATGCAAAACCTTCTGAGACAGAGCCATCGGGCCATTGTCCTCTGGAGCCTACTGTAATGATAAAGAAAGGGAATAACGGCTCCAACCTGATTGTGCCATCAGATGACCCCTTCTTCTGCAAGATCTCTGAAGATCCCCCAATAGTGAAGAAAATGACAGCTCCAACACGGCATGCAGATCCTATGGAAGTATGACTGGTAAAGCAGTGCAAATTGGGGAAGGAGAATTCCCTCAAAATAATCTCGTGGAATGTAGCCGGCTGGTCCCGCATAAGAGGGTTGGGCTCCTCTCCCCTGCAAAAGGGATATGACATCCTTTTACTTCAAGAGACGTGGTCTGTTTATGAACTTCTAGTTGACGGTTACCATTCTTTTACAAATGCAGCTACAAAAGTGTTTATGCTTCCTGGGTTCTTCCGAAGCACCTCCTGCTCCAGTGAGGTAAGCCAGGAAGTGCTCTTTGAGGAAGAAATTCCTGGCTGAAGAACAGGCCTGTACCTATGGTGGGGCTTTTGGGTGCTCCGCCCCCTTTCTTAAACACAAGAATTTCTCCTGTAAATGCCTTTTTTCAATCATTTTTTAAAAATTTAAAAGGTGTGCGCTCCTTTAAGCAGAGTGGGGTGCTGTAGTTGACTAATTCCTGCACTGAGCAAGGGGGTTGGACTGGGTGACCTCTAGGACCCTTTCTAACTCTGTGTCAAGAAACTGGTCTCCTTTAAGAGAGTTTTTCTGCCTAAGTGTTAAGCTTTCTTGACTAGATAAGTCATCACCCCCACCTGCCGGCCTGTTCTCAGAATTGCTGCTTAGGCTGACAGAAGTGATTAACTTGCAGCAGCTGAGAACTGTCATCTAAAGTGGTTGGCAGCTTGCAATTCAGAGATCTGCCCTGGTAACCGCTTTCTATTGGCACAGTGGCTTCTCTTCCTGCACTGAGAACTTCAGCCCCACCAGGAGAAAAAATTGCCCACAAGCCACAAAATCCTGGCTACGGGCTTGCTGAAGAAGCAAATGGCCACCTGGAAGCCCATCACTTGGTGCCGTTGTGCCCTCACGCACCACCCAAACAATCACTGCCCTAGACCTTCAACTGTCTGCTCACTCTTGGAGTGTCTCACTGCTCATGTAGTGAAGTTCAGTGTTCCTCAACCCAGTTATCGCTGAGGCAATGCCTGAGATCAGAGGTCATTTCGGGGGGGAACGTGGGGGATCTCACCCATACTCGGGTGAGGTATGTGGCGGCGGGGCACATGATGAAGCCCCGCCCCCTCCTTCTGGCCACCCCGCTTCCTGCCCTCATTCAGCCAGGAGGAGGCAGGAGAAGAGGGAGGGTACGTTGCTTCCTCCCTGCCTCTCCCCACCCCTGCCTGCCTGGGGCCAGGGAGGGCCTTCGCGGGGCTTCCTTGCACTCCCACGAGCCTTGCAGGTCCACCGCCAGGCCCCTCATGGGGCTCGGCAGTGCAGCTGCAAGGCCGGTGGTGGCGGCCGGGACTGTTGGGGGCAGGGTGTGTGGCCTTATGACACATTTCTGGTGATGTCAGGGGGTGTGGCCTTATGACACACTTCCGGTGATGTCAGGGGGTGTGGCATATGCTAATGAGTTATGCTAATGAGTCCCCCTAGCTCTCTTTCTACGAAATGACCCCTGCCTGAGATAATTAACAGTGCCATCCTAAGAAGAATTACATCAGCCAACCAATAAAGGATTTAGAGAGGTGTAACTCCTGTTCCAAATTGCTCTTTTAAGAATACCGAGGCCTTTCTGCTGCCAGTGATACTGTTCCTTGGAATAGCAAATCGCTGTTGTTTGAATGGCTTTGCATGCCCTTTTGTTATAGCATATGCAACGTCTTGGGAAAGCGATGAAGGAGGGTTTTGTTATTTTTCCAACGTGTGTATGTTGTAACAACTTCTTTTAGTCCTCATCTTGGATTGGGGTCAAAGCATGTAGAATAACTGAAGCAAGGTTTTGCTTCTAGTTTTAGGGCATCTTTTGTTGCTATTCTTGAAGTTGACTTCCTGCAACAGTGAGAATATCATGACAAAGAACCAAGGCCATGTTGCAAAGTGTTTCTGATGTGTTCTTTCAATTGAATGCTTCCTGTACAAGTACCTTCAGTTTCATGCCACTCTTCAATGTAAGGTTTCTTTTGTGATTATCTCAGTCCTTCCATTTATTGCCATAACATAGCCATTGTTTTTTTCTCAAGATGCTGAACTTGCAATGGGAATATTATGTACTCCTTCTCTGATCCCAAACACTCTCTCTCTCTCTCTCTCTCTCTCTCTCTCTCTCTCTCTCTCTCTCTCTGTCACACACACAGACATATATATATATATCTCAGAGACACACACACACACGTTTATTTAATGGATTGTGTGTCTTCAGTCATAAGAACATAAGAGAAGCCAATGTTGGATCAGGCCAATGGCCCATCTAATCCAACACTTTGTCACACAGTGGCCAAAAATACCAGGTGCCTTCAGGAGGTCCAGCAGTGGGGCCAGGACACAAGAAGCCCTAACCTGCAATGGAAATAGAACTAATTAGTATACTATTGGCAGCAGCCAAAGCCACAATTGCTCATTCCTGGAAAGAAACCAAACCACCCACAACCGCCTCTTGGAATGCCATAGTCTGGGATTAATTCTTACTAGAGAAATGTACGGTCTTCTTCGACGAGAGCCGTAATGAGAGGGAACTGTACAATCCATCGGAAAAATGGTCACTTTTTTTTAGAGAGAAAAGACCTCTTGATATAAAGTTAAAAAGCAGTTACCATTCCTTTCATAGTCAAAGATCAGTGCTTAGTCAGCTTAGTCCTTTTCTTTAAATTGCCTCCCAAAACAAAATATCTATGTATTTAGCACTACTCAACTTAATAGCATGGCACATTAAAATGTATTATTAAACTGGTTTTTTTTAGAATGCTATTCTTAATATAGCTTACCAAGTTGACAATGTTTGTATTGCTCCATAAAACATTTGAAAATTTTAATAAAAATAATTTAAAAGAGAAGAAGAAGCCCTCCCACTGTTGCCCCCCCCCCCAGCACCAAGAATACAGAGTATCACTTGCCCCAGCCTGAGAGTTCCTATCTATACCTTATGGCTAATAGCCACTGATAGACTTCTGCTCCATATGTTTATCTAATTCCCTCTTGAAGCTGTCCGTGCTCGTAGCCGCCACCACCACCTCCTGCGGCCAATGTTCCTTCTAAGCTGAGTTAGTGTGAGCTAGCTCACATTTTTATAGCTTCCGGCTCACAATTTTTTGTCTTAGCTCAGGCAGGATGGCTCCAGAGCAGACTAACTTATGCAGCAGCCAAATCGTTTTCTCACAACTTTAATGCCAGTGGCTCACAGAGTAGAATTTTTGCTCACAAGACTCCACAGCTTAGAGGGAACATTGCCTGTGGCAGTGAATTCCGTGTGTTAATCACTCTTTGGCTGAAGAAGTACTTCCTTTTATCTGTTCTAATCTGACTGCTCAGCAATTTCATTGAGTGCCCACCACCAGTTCTTGTATTGTGAGAAAGGGAGAAAAGGACTTCTTTCTCAACCTGCTCTATCCCTTTTTATAATCATATAAACCTCGACCATGTCACCCCTCAGTCAGTTATCATTTCTCCAAGCTAAAGAGCCCCAAGCGTTTTAAAGCGTTTGGGGCTAAAAAGCCCCAAGTCACAATTATGGATTGTTCAGCTAAACCACATAAGGCTTCAAAACCTTCCTTTCTTATATGTGCCATGAAGAATGGGTCCCACCTTTTGAAGAAGTTCTTTTTCTGGAAAGATGAAAAGCACCTTCCATGGTATTGCACCTCCTCGATCATGAAATCTACATCATTCATACATATCTGATGATCTTTCAGCATATCCATCGTGTGTTTGACAATGATTTCAAAATGTTTTATTGCACTTATTAATAACTTGCTTCATCACTTTTCCTTTTTTGCAATATTTCAGCAAGACCATATGTTCATTTTCATAAGAACATCAGAAGAGCCCTGCTGGATCAGACCAGTGGTCCATCTAGTCCAGCATCCTGTCTCACAACCACCTCATCTGGAGGGCCAACAACATGACATAGAGGCCGAGGCTTCCCTTCAGGGCCAGGGCTATTTTTGGGCAGGAACGCACAGGAACGGAGTTCCGGCTGGCTCCCAAGTTGGCCATGCCCAGCAGGAACTCATTAGTATAATAGGCCATGCCCAACAGCAGAAACTCATTAGGATTGGCTACTTTAGGGGTGTGTGGCCTAACATGCAAAGGAGTTCCTGCCACAAAAAAAGCCCTGGGTTTTGACAACAAACAAGGTAAACAGAATAAGAAGCAAAAGGTGGGTGTGGCTGGATGACCACACTTCTGGTAACGTGGGGGTGTGGCCTAGTATGCTAATGAGCTGTGTTGTCAGAGGTGTGCCCTAATATGCTAATGAGTTTCTGCTGTGAATCCTGCACAGGGTTCTTGTGAGGATAAGATAGAAGAGGGAAAAGAACTGTGTACGCTGCCCTGATCCTTCTTGGAAGAAAGGGGAGGCAAACATGTAAAGGTAGCATAGGAAGGTATTTTGTATGAAGAAGAAGAGGAGGAGGAGGAGGAGATTGGATTTATACCCTGCCCTTCACTACCCAAAGGAATCTCAGAGTGGCTTACAATCTCCTTCCCCTTCCCACAACAGACACCCTGTGAGGTAGGTGGGGCTGAGAGAGCTCTCTCGAGGACTGCCCTTGAGAGAACAGCTCTGAAAGAATGTATGATTGACCCAAGGTCACACCAGCTGGCTTTATGTGGAGGAGTGGGGAATCAAATCCGGTTCTCCCAGATTAGAGTCCACGTTCCTAACCACTATACCAAACTGGATCTAATTTCATCTCTGTGTTTATATAATTACTGGTTCCTATTTAGAGTCGGCTGGGGTTAAGTCCCACTATTGTCAATCAGACTGGACAGTTTAGAAAAATGTACAATGATCAGCAATACATTATTCGTGTTAATGTACTGCAGGTAAATACTGTATCCTAAAAGGGCTATATGAGGACAGCCATCCCTTAAAAGAGTCAGTGTAGTGTAGCGGTTAGAGGGTCTGACTAGGATCTGGGAGACCCCGGTTCCAATCTCTGCACTGCCAGGGAAGCTCACTGGGTGACCTTGGGCCAGTCACAATGCTCCCTCTAAGCTGTGGAGTCTTGTGAGCAAAAATTCTACTTTGTGAGCTCCTGCCATTAAAGTTGTGAGCCAGCAATTTGGCTACTGCATAAATTAGTTTGCTCTGGAGCTCTCCTTCCTGAGCTGAGGCAAAAATGTGTGAGCTGGAGGCTAAAAAACTGTGAGCTAGCTCACACCAACTCAGCTTAGAGGGAACACTGGTCACGATCTTTCAGCCTAACCTACCCCACAGGGTTGTTGTGAGGATAAAATGCAGGAGAGGCGAATGATGTAAACCACTTTGGGGGCCCCATTGGAGAGAAAGGTGGGGTGTAAATGCAGTAAATAAATAAAAAGGCCCAGCAGTTTCTCATAAGACTGGTAGATTTGAAGATGCCACAACTTTGATAAGATGTTTAAATAACCAAACCTCCTGTTCCTTAGGAAGTAAATATCTGGGTATGGACTCTTGGATTATCCCATGATACTGTTGACTGATTTACTTTGAAGTCCCAGTGGGATTGTTTTGGCCCCTCCCCTCAGGTTGCCATTGGCTCAGGTGCTCTGATGTCATCAAGGAGGTGAGTTCTTGAGGGGCTTTGGAGAGTTTAGCATTTCAACGGCTAGGTCTGTGAACAGTGTGTACTGATCTGCCTCATCCAGGCCAGGATAGCATGAGTTTGCCTCGACACAAACATGTCAATTTCACACCTGAGGCTGCGGGGCTGCATTTTGACTCGCGGTTTCGCCCGATTTCCTCTGCAGTTTCGTGATCCTGTTTTTTGAGGATCACGAAACTGTGGAGGAAATCGGGTGAAGTCGTGGGTCAAATGCAGCCCCGCAGCCTCGGGTGTGAAATTGACAAATAGTGTTGGGGCAAACGACGGCTGCACCGCGAGGCAACTCTAGTGCGAAATCACCCCTGGTTAGTTCAGAGAGACCGGTCAAATCTGCTGACATCTGCCAGAGAGTGAACAGGCAATAATTGTTATATCATCATCATCATTGACCTTTATTGGCAGAGCATGGTGTTACAAAAAAATAAAAACAAGATAAAACTGAGGGCTTTATACCACAGTAATAGAGGTAAAAAAGGTCATAAACAAACAGTTCAGAATGTCATATCTCAATATAAAATGATACATTAACAACCAAATGTTAAAAGCTCTTGCCCTTAGCTTCCATACAAGAAATCAGCTACGGATGCAGTGATTTCAGGGAATTTATCAGAAAGCAAGAAGTTAAACTCATTATCAACAATCCTTACAGAAGCCAAAAGACGGTGAATCAAGTGATGACATAAGAAAGAGTATTGGGGGCAACGAAGACGGATATGTTGCACAGAGTCGGGCTCATTATAGAAGCAGGTGCAAACTCTGTCCTTATAAGGGGCGCCCTTGTATCTACCTGTCAAAACAGCCAAAGGAAATAAATTGAACCTAGCCAGCATAAAGGCTCTGCAATGAAGAGGGATTATCAAATTAGAATAATACTGAGCCATTGAATCTTGTATAAGGGGGGGGCAAGGGAACGAGGGGAGCACACTCTGGAGCTGCCTGCATTGGTTACTTGGGCTTCAATGTCCCCGATCCTCCTTTGTACAATCCGAAAAATGTCCCTTTCTCCGGAACTGGCCAGAGAGTCCAGATCAATCCCGATTGGTTTGATTTTGGACGATCTAGGTTGTGACCATTTTGAGATATAAGAGTCTTTAGGGAGAAGACCCTGATGCTGGGAAAGACTGAAGGTCAAAGAAGACGGGGACGGCAAAGGATGAGATGGTTGGACAGTGTCATCGATGCAACGAACATGAAATTGAGTCAACTTCAGAGGACGACGGAAGACAGGAAGGCCTGGCGGGATCTGGTCCATGGGGTCACGAAGAGTCGGACTCGACTGTGCGACTGAACAGCAACAACAGGGAGGAGAGCAATAAGACTGTTGGGAGGTGAACTGAAATAAAGACGGAGCCAGTATTTAATGGCAGTTATCCATGCCTGTGTTTCAATAAGATGGATGCCCAACTCTGCACAGATAGTATAATAAGCTGCAGAGTTGGGAAGACCAAGGATCCTGCGTAAAAAGACAATATTTATATGTTCAACTTCTTTGTTGAAGTTTCGGATCCACACAGGAATCCCATGAAGCAGGCGTGAGATAACCCATCGCCTGAAAAATCCGGAGAACAGCCGGGACGTGTTGATTGCCTTTTTGGTGGAAAAAAATGTGTTATAGCCGCAATCTAGTTCCTGGCCAGACTGAGAGAGTGATCCCTGTGAGAACACCATTTTAAATTATACTGAAATAAAACACAAAGATATCTGAATGATTTAACCTGCTCGATTTCTCTTCCTTCAATTGTCTGTCTGTCTATCTATCTATATCGATATCCATCAATGCAAGCGAGGGATAGCACACATTTGTTTTCCGGCGACTTTAGTGCAGCATTACAGGTGATCACAGGCATAACCTTTATGTACCGTTTCAGCTTGGAGGAACAGCATGTACAGTCGCAGAAGGAAACGTGGCGGTTTTGCCAAATGTCAATGATGGTGCCCAGGAAGTCAGCCAACTCAGGACTATACACAGCGGGGATTTAGCTTCTATCCTTCTGATAAGGTTGCATGCATTCTGCAGCAAAATTCTGCAGCCCAGCACTGCAATCCTAAACAGAGTTACATCCTTTTAAGCCAATTGACCTCCAACAGAGTATAACTCTATTTAGGATTGCACTGGAAACATGTTATAATTATGCATGTTGTCACAATCTGTTTTGATTTGCATAATTATTCTGCATTTGTTAATCATTGCAGCAGACAGAAAAGGATGCAGGGTACTGAACTTGTAAAGCCAGTGTGGCAGGGGTGTCGAACTCATTTGTTATGAGGGCCAGATCCGACATAAATGAGACTTTGTTGGGCTGGGCCATGTGTGTCATAAAATGTAATGCCAGGTAGCGGAGATATAAACTTTATCAAGGACACAAACACAAAGGTTTTTTTCCCCTTAAAATAAAAACATGTTTAAAACATATAGCACTCTTGCAATATTTTGTTTATTTAACAGTGTCTGGTAACTGACACCTCTTGCTCTGAATTATTGCATCAAAAGGTCTGTGCTGTTGCAATCTTGAGTATGCTGTTCAGGTGTGTATCTGT
Source organism: Gekko japonicus (assembly GCF_001447785.1). Taxonomy (NCBI): domain Eukaryota; kingdom Metazoa; phylum Chordata; class Lepidosauria; order Squamata; family Gekkonidae; genus Gekko; species Gekko japonicus. Next base: position 111,201 of record NW_015170348.1, on the reverse strand, counting down.
AAGCTGCAAACCTACGATGACGCAGCAGCAGCAGCAGAACTGGAAGAAGAAGCAGAAGGCAGCCAGTTCCACTGCGGGCCTGATAGAAGCCCTCCGGGGGCCTCATCTGGCCCCCAGGCCACATATTTGACACCCCTGGGTTAGAGTTTTGGTCTAGAGTCTGGGAGATCCAAGTTCAAATCCCCAGTCTACCATGGAATTTTGCTGGGGGACCGTGGGCCAGTCAAACCCTTTTAGGCTAACCTACCTCACAGGGTTGTTGTGAGGTCTAGAGAGCCGGCATGGACATTTTCTTTTTGTTTTGTTTAACATTTTTTATTGAAGATTTAATAGTACAAACAGATGTTAATACCAAATATAACCACTTCAGATTTGACATAAATTTTTTAAGTATGAGTAACATCTTGATCTGTACAACAATCTTTTAGGATAAACAAGTAGTTAAAAGTATTTTCTAATTGTGAAAATGATCTGGAAGTTGTCGTGTTTCGAAAAATAAAAAATATAACTATAAATCAGATAAACATTTAGGTTTAGAAAGTCAGATGATAATACATTTCTAAGTATGAATGACTGACCTGTTAGGTTGAAGTGTTATCAGCAGTATGTTAGACTATGGCATCTTGACTAAAACACTTTTGCTTTTCAATCTTAGATCCATTTTGTGTAATCCTTCCATGATGGAGGTATAAATTTTTCACTCCCCCAAAAGGTAAGGATAGGAAACCACTTTGCACTAAATTTAAGATCTGGCTGGCCCGTTTTTGCGGTATTGCATCTTCCAGTAATATTTTCCATTATGTATTGATCCCAAAGTTTTTGGAACCAGTGGCATGGACATTTTCTAAATAAATAAAGTTTCAATATTAAGTTCAGCTTGGTTTGAGGAGCTGTTCTTTTTAAGTGCAAAACAAACTTCTGGATTCCTTGGCATGTAAAAGGTAAAGGTCTCCCTTGCTCGAAAGCCAGTCGAATCCGACTCTAGGGTTGCGGTGCTCATCTCCATTTCAAAGCCGAAGAGCCAGTGCTGTCCGAAGACGTTTCCGTGGTCATGTGGCCGGCATGGCTAAACACCAAGGTGCACGGAATGCTGTTACCTTTCCACTGAAGTGGTACCTATTTATCTACTTGCAATTTCTTGCTTTCGAACTGCTAGGTTGGCAGGAGCTGGATCTAGAGACGGGAGCTCACTCCGTCATGCGGCACCCAGGTCTTGAACTGCTGAACTACATGACCCCCTCCCAAATTCTTGAGAACAAAGTGGAGTTGGTAAGTGGAATGGATTTCATGGTACACACAGGAAGGATGCCCTCTAGTCGCTCTGGAATAGGGTCGGAAGGAGGAAGATGGAAAAGGCTTGCCTTAGCTTGTCCACAGTGCATTAGTGAATTGAGTGAACTGCAATGTTTCCTCTAATATTTTCCCCTTACTGAGCGCAGCAGTTCACATCCTGAGCAGAATATAACTGCTGTAGTCTTCGAATGGGCAATGGGCAGTGCAAGACCCTGCGCGGCTCCAGATTGCTGCTGAGCGGGGCTTCCTGTGTTAATGAATGGCCGCTCACACGTACAGCTTAGAGGGAACACTGGACTGCACCATATCAGTCTGCAGGAGGTGAATTGTCGTTTGGAATGTTTCCATGAGTTTATAATGCCTTGCAAAAAGGAAACCACCACAACAAGTGTGTGTGTGTGTGTGGGGGGAGAATGTTTATGTCTTTTCCTGCTGTGTTAATTTTCTGTTTTCAGATTTATTTATTTTTAATGTGAAGGACCATTCAAAGGTAGAATCCAGCAGCTGCTGAGGCACAGTTCATTCCTAGCACATCCGTATTCTCAGGGCTATTTTTGGGCAGGAACGCACAGGAACGGAGTTCCGGCAGGCTCCCAAGTTGGCCACGCCCAGCAGGAACTCATTAGCATAATAGGCCACACCCAACCGCAGAAACTCATTAGGACTGGCTACATTAGGGGTGTGTGGCCTAACATGCAAAGGAGTTCCTGCTATAAAAAAGCCCTAAACAGACTAAGAAGCAAAAGGTGAGTGTGTCTGGATGACCACACTTCTGCGAACATGGGGTGTGTGGCCTAATATGCTAATGAGCTGTGCTGTCAGGGGTGTATCCTCATAAGCAAATGATTTTCTGCTGTTGGGTGTGGCCTGTTATGCTAATAAATTCCTGATGGGTTGTTGTGTTCCTGCTGGGCTTTTTCTACAAAAAAAGTCCTGCGTATTCTCATTCTCCGGCATGCATAAATCAGGTCAGTGGGGTTCTGTTGGACCCTGCTCTGTTTTAAGAGAGATAAGTTAGTCTAGTCTCTTTCCAGCCTCAGTTGGCATATAATGCATGTTTCTTTTGGGATTCCTGTGACCCGGCTACACAGATCCACACTGTGGGAACCTTGAGGCTGGAATACTGTAATATGCCCTGCACGGGGCTGCCGTTGAAGCCAATTTGGAGAGTGAAACCAGTGTACAATGCAAGCTGCCCATGTACTATCTGGGGCAAACCACTATGAGTAGGCCTCCCCAGTGGGTGTACTGCGTAGACCGTTTCCCTTCTGATTAAAATGGAACCTTGTTCAGGGAGCATAGATCACACTGCACGAGGACAGAAGCTATCTTGGGTGGCCTGGCATCCCATGGAATGTCTCTACTGGGACAATATTTCTCAGAGTCACTGCTTCTGGCGACATTGCCAATAAAAACAAAGGGCATGCATACGTGCGCGCGCTCACACATATACGCATACACATGCCTTGTTTAGTAAAATGCTTTCAAGATGTTACATGGGACAGAGATGATCCAGGATTCTATGTCTGTCTTGTCCTCTTGGGTGACGACTGAAAGGAATTAAGAACCTAAAGGTTTAGCTCTCACTGTATAGGCCCCACAATTCTGTTGGTCAATTTAAAAAACATTAAAAGATTGATAGATATACTAAAATATACCTGAATTTATGACAAAGTAGATTAAAAAACAGATATTCGCCCTGGTGATAGCCTCAGGGGTCATTTCATAGAAAAAGAGCTAGGGGACCTCATTAGCATAACTCATTAGCATATGTCACACCCCCTGACAGCACCGGAAGTGTGTCATAAGGCCACACACCCTGCCCCCAATGTTCCCGGCCGCCACCACTGGCCTTGCAGCTCCACTGCCGAGCCCCATGAGGGGCCCGGCGGTGGACCTGCAAGGCCGGCGGGAGTGCAAGGAAGCCCCGCGAAGGCCCTCCCTGGCCCCAGGCAGGCAGGGGTGGGGAGAAGCAACTTACCCTCCCTCTTCTCCTGCCTCCTCCTGGTTGAATGAGGGCCGGAAGCAGGGCGGCAGGAAGCAGGGGGCGGGGCTTCATGTGCCCCACCCCCCGTACCTCACCCAGGGGAATTCTGCGTTCCCCCGCGTTCCCCCCCCCGAAATGACCTCTGGATAGCCTCAATTAAGAATCAAATTGTACAGTGACAACCAAAAATGACCATTATTGACCCTGACCATATGCATTTCGGCCCACTGCCCTTCCTCAGTGGTCAGACAAATGATATTATCAAATGGCTCCTGACATTACAATGCAACAATCATGTCTTACAAATTGACTGGAATGAAATTTTTTAATGGTTATTGTCTGTAACCAAAGGGAAAGATATTAATGAAGGAGAAGGAGAAGAGGAGGAGGAGGAGATTGGATTTATACCTCGACCTTCACTCGCGTCTCAGAACAGCTTACAATCTCCTTCCCTCCCTCTCCCCACAACAGACACCCTGTGAGGCAGTTGGGGCTCAGAGAGTTCTTTCGAGAACTGCTCATGAGAGAACAGCTCTAAGAGAACTGTGGCTTGCCCAAAGTCACCCAGCAGCTGCATGTGGAGGAGTGGGGAATCATACCCGGTTCGTGCTCCTAACCACTACACCAGACAGACTCTCTAGAAGAATCTCTGTTGAGTGAGCACAGCCTTGGGAGGGGCATTTCCCTGTCTGGAGCCCACCTCTCACAAGGATAGCAAGAATAAAGGGAGAAAGGATCACTGTTGCTGCTTTTGCACTGGGTTTGTCTTTGTGCATATGTAACCAGGGCTATTTTTGGGCAGGAACGCACAGGAATGGAGTTCCGGCTAGCTTCAGAGTTGGCCACGCCCACTACAGCCAAAACCTCTTCATGTGTGGCTACAGAGAAAAGGCCTGGAGAGTGACACCCCCCCCCCGGCGACTCTGAGGTGGGCAGGCCCGGAGGCCTCCTGGAAGGATGCCTTTCTTGGCCTTCCCTTCCCTTCAAGGGGGGGCTTGCCCGGGCAAGCCAAGGGAAGATATGGGGTGTGGCCTAATAGGCTAATTAACTATGCAGTCAGGGGTGTGGCCTATTATGCTAATACATTTCTGCTGATGGGTGTGGCCTATTATGCTAATGAGTTCCTGCTGGGCTTTTTCTACAAAAAAGCCCTGTATGTAACAATGCTCACAAGAACACAGGCTTAGAGGTTAGGGTTGCCAACTCCAGTTTGGGAAATTCCTGGAGATTTGTCTGTGGTGGTGACTGAGAAGGGTAGACTTTGGGAGGAGAGGGGACTTCGGCTGAGTTTAATGCCATAGAGTTCCCCCGCTGAAATTGCCATTCCCTTCAGGAGTTGTAATTCTGCGAGAACTCCAGCCCCACCTGAAGGCTGGCCAACCTTAGGTTAGTTCTCTCATTTCAGTGCCAGTTAAACAGGAGTCAAATGTATGGTTGCCAGCTCTGGGTAAGTGAAATTCCTGGATATTTGGGGGCGGACCTTGGAAAGGGTGTGTGTTTCGGGCGAGGAGGGACCTCCACGGGGTGTAATGCCACGGAGTCCACCTCCAAAGCAGTCATTTTCTCTGGGGGAATTGATTTTTGTCACTTGGAGATCAGGAAGGGAGGCTTATCGATTTCATTAATCCATAGACATTATGATTTAGCTTAAAGCAAATAAACAAAGTTTAAGATTTAAAGAAAAGGGTAACAAATATTATAAATGTTTGACTCAGTTTATAATGACACAAAAGAAGGGAAGACTTGGTGCAATTAAGCTATTGATGATCTCCTCTCTTGGTTTTTTAGGTCGTAGTGGGTTTCTTTACTTTATCCTCTAAATGTAGCCCCCCTCCTTTTTTTCTGTGTTAGTTTTGTAGTTTTATAAAAAATAATAAAAAATCCCCTCCGGGGGCTCAAAAAACAACAACAATTATGTATATTCATATATCTTACTGCCTCTTGCTCATTAAAATCCCTGTGGAGGCAATTGTTTGATTCCCATGATTGGCGATTGCCCTTCAGGGAGATGGTCTACAGCAAAAGAAAGAATTATGTCCAGTGGGCGGCCTTTCCGATGCTTTTGTAGTGACTCAGAAGTTCTGTGACATCTTCATCCACATCAGCTTCCATGGATGCAGAGGACTGTATGTTCTGGTTCCCTGTGTGCCCTGTTCTGCTAACTGAGCTAAGGCTCTTTGCCTTTTTAGATTGCTGACTTCTTGTTGGGAAAAATTAGCAGAGCATTTGTGTAACAGTGAAAAAAATTAAGTAAATGCAGAGCTGTAAAATCATAGAGCTGGCATCATAGAGTTGGAAGGGACCTCCAGGGTCATCCAGTCCAACCCCCTGCACAGTGCAGGAAATTCACAAATACTTCCCCCACACCCCCAAGTGACCTCTGTTCCATGCACAGATGACAAAAAACCTCCAGAATCTCCAGACAAACTGCTGAAGAAAAATTCCTTCCTGACCCCAAAGTGGCAATCAGCATTTCCCTGGGCGTGTAAGAAAGGGCCACAAGAACTAAGCCCTGAGGCAACCCTTCCTGCCTTCCCTCTCATGATCTGCCTAAGCTCACAGAATCAGCATTGCTGTCAGATGGCCATCTAGGCCTCTGTTTGAAAACCTCCAAGGAAGGAGAGCCCACCACCTCCCGAGGAAGCCTGTTCCACTGAGGAAGTTCTTCCTAATGTTGAGCCGAAAATTCTTTTGATTTCATTTCAACCCGTTGGTTCTGGTCTGACCTTCTGGGGCAACAGAAAACAACTCCGTACTATCCTCTATATGACAGCCCTTCAAGCACTTGAAGATGGTTATCATCGTGTGCATTCAGTTCTAAGAAATTCTACTAGATAGAAACCAGGGAAGTATTACATGGGATATACAAGGAAAATAAAGAACAGTCTAACTGACTCTCTAATCCACACCATCTTGTCTACATCATGGTGTCTTCTCTGATAACAAAACCAGAACAAAGGGAGGAAGATTCCCCCCCAAAAAACCCTCCTCCTTCTGAGTAAGTACCAGATAGCAGGTATGACCACCAATATATCGATCAGCCAGTAGACAGGCTGAAGGTCACCTCATAATGAATGGACCTTCCCCTTCTGTGGTGGGAAGATTCTCTCAGTATCCCATTGGTCATAAGCTAAGCTTGCTACCATTAGCATATATAAACAACAGCTTAACTCCTTCATGACAGAAAGGCTGACACTTTCACAAAAAGAAACCCAACACTCCTTCACTGACAAGGTTTTTGTGCATGTATGTTAACCTTTGCAAAGAGACATATCTCTCCTGTATAATAATTCCATTTTCGAGTGGCAAAGTTCTATGCACGTCAAAATCAGTTGGCTGCCTGAACTGCTACTCAGAAGGCGCTGGCTGTGTTGGCTGCCTGGGTTGCGGAGTCCTGCACACAGAAGCGGCGGCCAGCATCTCTGGCTCAGTGTGCTTGGAGCCCACGCAAAGGAAGGATGGGACTCTCCATCGGGCTGGGAATGGCTGGGGCCTCCTTCTCTCTGGCTTACGTGCAGTGTCAAGGGTGGGGAGGGGGCCCTCACTTCAGTCCTCTCCCACAGCCCCCTACATCCCTCACGCGCCCCATACATGGAGCAAGGACCTAGCGAGCAGCAGCCTGTTCCCCCCTGATGCCACCCCCCCAGTTGGTCACCTCTCCTCCCCGGCTCCGGCCGCTCGAGCTGGCTCCACCTCACATGCTGGCTTCGTTGCCGGCCTTGCAGTGTTTACAATGGCTGTGAGTCAGAGTGGGGGGGGGGAGGAGGATGGAAAAGCCGTGCAGCCAGAGTCAGGGGGGCACAGAGGTGGAGGAGAGGGCCACCCATGGCAGCGGTGGTCTGGCCATGGCACTCGGGCTGGGGGGGACACAGGCGACCACAGCACTCTCCCAGGCCCTCTTTCTAGAGCTCATTGCATTTCTTTCTGCAACGGGCTTTATTATTAGTAATATAATAATTCCTGCTGTGTAGGAAACTAGAGGGGAAATGGGGCTACAGAAACATGACTGAATAACGAAGTGAGGGAGGGGGGAGAATGATTTTCCTGCTGTCACTGAGCCCTTCAGCAAGCTGATTCTCCTGGGCACCCTCTGGGATCCAATTTAGTCCAGGAGCTGCGGGCACAAGAAAGAAAAGGGGTCGGTGTTCCCAAGCAATTAAATCAGCAGACGGTTTGTTCCAAGGTGGCCGTGGTTGTTCACTTTTGCAAATGCATGACCCACCTTTAACCCCACTCTGCAACAGGGGGCCCACTTTACATTTTGATACATTGGTTTTTCTCATTCCCTCTGAGAGCTGCAGTGACTACATGCAAAGGAGGATGGGGGTACTGCCACTCCATGATTGTATTGAAGAGGATCCTTGGGCAGGTGCTGCTTCTTACACCGTACGAATGTTCCTTTTCAATAGAGCTGTTACATGTAGGAGTGCTGTGGCCTCCTTTGCATTTGGCCTCCCTTGTGTTCCCTCTTACTCCTTCAAAAAGAAGGCAAAAGTAAAAGAAACTGAGATTTTGCCAGCAGGGCAATTCCTCACCACTCAATGGAGTGTAAGATCCAGGGATACCATTCCCCAGGTGTGGGCAGGGAATCTCCTGCATGCTTCGTGGGCTTCTGCCTGCTGCCGGCCATCTGGCAGAGGTCTTCCCCCCCCCATGTTGCCTCTTGGCACTGGGGTTCCCAGGCTGACTGCCTCCAAACATGGAGGTTCCCTTTAGTCACCATGGCTAGTAGCCATGTACCTTCCTATTGTCAGGGCTTTTTTCTTGGGGGAACGGCCCAGAATGGAGTTCCGGAACCTCTTCGACAAAATTCTTTAAAAAATGTTTAAAAGTTCATGAGTTTTCAGTATACAGATTGAAAACTTCATTTCCCTCTTGAGAGTTCCGGCACCTCTTTTTCCAAAGAAGGGAAGGGAAGGAAAGGGAAAGGGAAAGGGAAAGGGAAAAGGAAGGAAGGAAGGAAGGAAGGAAGGAAGGAAGGAAGGAAGGAAGGAAGGGAGGGAGGGAGGGAGGGAGGGAGGGAGGAAGGAAGGAAGGGCCCTGCATATTGTTAACTTTTGTTAGAGAAAGGTATAGATTACATCCACAGAACTCTGTAAACCATTTTCTACAGGGGAACCCTATTGCCTGTGTAGAAAATCCCTCTTCAATAATTCAGTTTTGCATCATTTGCAGAATCCTGGGAGAGTGGGTGTTTCAAAAATTCATACTTTAGACAATTAGTAAGATCAGGATTATGCAGTTACGACAATACTTTGCTCACCAAACCACCCAAAGAAGGTGCTCCCTCTAAGCTGTGGAGTCTTGTGAGCAAAAATTCTACTTTGTGCGCTACTGAAATTAAAGTTGTGAGCCAGTGACTTGGCTACTGCATAAATTTGTTTTACTCTGGGGCCATCCTTCCTGAGCTAAGACAAAAATGTGTGAGCCAGAGAGTAAAAAACTGTGAGCTGGCTTATGCAAACTCAGTTTAGAGAGAACACTGGTTACATCTATTCTGTCCCTGAAGCTCCACTAAGGGAAGAAGCACACACACGTATATAAAGCCATTCAGTTCTGCTATAAACATTAATGGCTCAGTTATAAATCCTGGAAGGTTTTTGGCTTCTTCTTTTTTTGGAAGAGGTACTAAAAGGTTCTTCAGTATAACATAGCTGTAGGACATTAGGTTAATAAATTTTCTGGTGGCATTCATCAAGTTGAGTCTAGGGGGAAAAAAGGAGATCAAAATTTCAAACTTCAGCAACGGTTAATACGCTGAGTGCTTTCATGGGAGGGGGGGTCCTGGTATAAAGGGCATCAAAGCCCAGCTGTTCAGTATTTAAATCTGCAATAGAAATGATATTAAAGGTCAGCGAAAAGGTTGTCTGTTGTGTCCGGATAAGAGAAAAAGGAATATTCACCGAGTGAGGATCTGATGGCAGCTAGTATTCATGTGTGTTCAGACGTTATACAGTAAAAAAAAGAAAGAAAGCTAAAATCCCCCATTTTTAATACTGTTATTATAACTAATCCACCTTGGGCCAATCATATAGTTTTGGCCTAGCCTACCTCACAGGACTGTTGTGAGGATAAAGTGGAGAAGAGGAGCATATGGAGCAGAGGTTCATCAGTGGCTGTTAGCCACAAGGTATAGTAAAGTGGTTAAGATGCTGAACTGCAGGCTGTGGAAGGTCAGTAGTTCAGCAGTTCGAGACCCGGGTGCCGCATGACGGAGTGAGCTCCCATCTCTAGTTCCAGCTCCTGCCAACCTAGCAGTTCGAAAGCAAGAAATTGCAAGTAGATAAAATGGTACCACTTTGGTGGGAAGGTAACAGCGTTCCGTGTGCCTTGGTGTTTAGTCATGCCGGCCACATGACCACGGAAACGTCTTCGGACAGCGCTGGTTCTTCCGCTTTGAAACGATGAGCACTGCAATCCTAGAGTTGGACTCAACTGGCTTTTGAGCAAGGGAACCTTTACCTTTACCTTTTTATAGATAGGAACTCTCAGTCTGGGGCAAGTGATTCTCTGTATTCTTGGTGCTTGGGGAGGGGAGCAACAGTGGGAGGGCTTCTAGTGTCCTGGCCCCACTGGTGGACCTCCTGATGGCACCTGGTATTTTTGGCTACTGTGTGACAGAGTGTTGGACTGGATGGGCCATTGGCCTGATCCAACGTTGGCATCTCTTACGTTCTTAAGATGTAAACTGCATTATGTCTCCACTGGGGAGAAAAGTGGAGTATGAACAAAGTTGAGAGAGAGAGAGAGAGAGAGAGAGAGAGAGAGAGAGAGAGAGAGAGAGAGAGAGAGAGAGAGAGAGAGAGAGAGAGAGAGAGATTTCCAAGATATAAACTTCCTTAAAAAAAAAAAAAAGGATGCAAGGAATATGTTGATCTTTTTGGCTTTGCTTTTGTTATCTTTTTCACAATGGAAAATTGTTCCAGCACCTGCAAACTCATTCATCACTTTAAGAAATGCAGCTAAATTAAGCATCTGGTGTCCTGACGTCAGTTTCCCAACAAATGTGCAGATGATCTGAAGACATTTGTGGCAGAAGTGCCCCTCATTGCTCTTCTTAAGGGGCAAGAAGAGTGGAGAAAAGGCCGTAAATGACTTCCAATGTTTACACACATTTATCCGGCTAAAATTAAGTTCCTCCGCATGTTTTAAATCAAAACAATGCCATGTAGCTGTATTCTCGGAGGCGATCACATCATTTTCTATTTCTGGATCTTCCTACAAAACAGATGGAGGAGAGAGAGGAAACGAAATGACTAGATTAAAGAAGACGTGAGCCTTCTGCTGTAGACTCAACCAACCTGGGAAATAATCAGAAGGCAAAAATTGTAAACACCGGAACGAAATCCGATGGGAAAAGTGGGCCTTAACTGGGGCTTATTCCAGGTTTTTGCAAATCTTCAAGTGCCGAACAATCAGCAGGCTGCCCAACTCTGCCCTTCCGAATGTTTGCCTTGGAGAATCATAGAACCATAGAGTTGGAAGGGATCTCCAGGGTCATCTAGTCCAACCCCCTGCACAATGCAGGGAATCCACAAATACCTCCCCCTCACACACCCCCAAGTGACCGCTGCTCCACACCCAGAAGATGACCAAAAACCTACAGGATGTCCAGCCAAACTGGCCTGGAGAAAAATTGCTTCCCGACCCCAAAGTGCAGAGTGGACTCTGTGTGGCATTATACCCTGCTGAGGCCCCTCCCCTCCCCAAACCCCACCCTCCTCAGGCTCCACCCCCAAATATCCAGGAATTTCCCAACCTGGAGCTGGCAACCCGAGTATAGCTCTGAGGTCTATATAGAAAAGCCCTCACGAAGAAATCCATTTTACATAGTTTGCCAGATGATAGAAGCACGGGAGCTAGGATTGGGAAATTACTGGAGATATGAGGGTTAAGCCTAGGAAAGGCAGTGCTTGGGGAGGGGAAGTACCTCAGTAGAGATCTGCTGCCATAGAACCTGTCCTCCAAAGCAGCCATTTTTCTCCAGCGAAACTGTTCTCTGTAGCTTGGAGATCAGTTGTAAATCCAGGAGGACTCCAGGCTGCACCTGGAGGCTGGCAACCCTAGCCACTGAGAGTTACCCCCCCCCACCTCCTCAGGCAGGCCATTTCACAAGGTCATGGCCACAACAGAGAAGGCATGTGTACGGGCTATTTGTTGTTGACCCTGCCTGTTTGGTGTGAGAGCCAGTTTGGTGTCGTGGTTAAGTGCATGGACTCTAAGCTGGAAGAACCGGGTTTGGTTCCCCACGCCTCCATTTGCAGCTGCTGGATGACCTCGGGCAAGCCATAGTTCTGACAAGAGCTGTCCTTGAAAGAGCAGTTTGTGTCAGAGCTCTCTCAGCCCTGCCTACCTCACAGGGTTTCTGTTGTGGGGAGGGGGAAGGGAAAGGAGTTTGTAAGCCGCTCTGAGACTCCAAGTGAAGGGCGGGGTATAAATCCAATCTCTTCTCTTCTCCTCTTCTTTGCCAGGTGGCATCCACCGTAGGCCCTGAACAATGAGTAGAACCGTCAGGGTAGAAGGTCAAGGATGGTCCTTCCAGATATGAGGCCCTGTGGAACTTTTATGGGATAGCCCGTACCTTGAATGGAACCCCGTAACTGATGGGCAGCCAATGGCGTGACTGCAGTATAATATGCCTCCTCCTTTTCTGAACAACGAAGAACATGAAAAAGAAGAAGAAGAACATTGGATTTATACCCCGCCCTTCACTCGGAGTCTCAGAGCGGCTTACAAACTCCTTTCCCTCCCCCTCCCCACAACAGACAACCTGTGAAGTAGGCGGGGCTGAGAGAGCTCTTTCGAGGACTGCTCTTGAGAGAACAGCTCTGACAGATATATGGCTTGCCCAAGGTCATCCAGCAGCTGCAAGTGGAGGAGTGGAGAATCAAACCCGGTTCTCACAGATTAGAATTCGCACACTTAACCACTATACCAAACTGGCCCTGACCACGTATCAAGAGACTGACCACGTATCAAGTTGGGTGATACATCGAAAACAGCAGATGCTTACTGACATCCTAATGTGTATTCAGGCGAAGAATGTTCAGCTTCCACACTGAGACCTTCTTTCTGTCCTCGTAAGCCACCTGGCTGAATGTCTGAGCCTTTTGCAGCCTCTCCTTGAATACGCTGTGATGGAATGATTGGGGAGGCAGAAGCTGGTGAAAGAGCTGTGATTCTTTGCAATCAGTGACAGAGTTGACATCCATTGTTAGAATCACCTTCAGATGTGATTCTATCTCAGAATACTATTGAGGATGGGAAGAGAGGAGGCAGGCGGTTTACACCCCCTGCAGATTTTTCTAGGCTGTGAAAGAAATGTCTCAGCTTTCATTTACAGTGCAATCCCAAGTAGAGTTACATCGTAAACCCATTGACTTCAATGGACTTAGAAGCACATAACTCTGTTTAGGACTGCACTATACAGGGACAGAATGTCAGAAGAATGCTATTTTATTAACATTTGGGAGCTTGAAATAATATCTTGCCTTAATCATATCCCCTTGACCTCCGTGGACAAAGGGTGGGATAAAATGTACTAAGGCCCCGGTCACACGGGCCGGAAAACGCAGGGAGGGGAAGCGCGGCTATTTGCGCCGTCGCATTCTGATGCGCTATTATGCGATCAGACGCGACGGTGGCTTCCCCGCAGCAAAGAGGACGACGGGGGAGGAAGCCGCTCGCCGGCGCGATCACACCAGGAGGCTTCCATAGGCGGCCCGTGGCAAAGCGTTTACTAGTACATGCGGTGTGCTAGTTTTTTACTGTGCGGCTTTGGTGGCTTGCCACGGGGTCGTCACGGGAGTGCTACACCTCCCAGATGTTCTCATGTGATCGCACCCGGATACTCCGCGGGACTCCCGTGCCTTCAGTGGGGCAAACGCTCCGTGTGAATGGGCCCCAAGTTAATTAATTTTAATCGGGGTAATGGTGAGTCTTGTTGGTGCTTTCCCATGAAATTGCAGATGTATGAAAGATCTCAGATCCTGAATCAAAAGTTCTCTCTCACATTAATGCTGCTACCCTTTCCTCATCTGGTTTCCTCCTAGTGTGGCTGAAGTTTTAGCCTGTACTTGGGAATCGTCTGTTTTGACCTTAACCTATTTTTAGCATCTGACTTGTCCCAACACAATTATTTTGTGTCTCTTTGGTAAATGGTGGATGGATATTACTGGCACACGATCGCACGTATCACAGCAGGGGATGTGCGGGTAAATGAACCTTTGATGATGTGGCTTATGGCATTGAGTTCTGTGCTCATGAGGTTTGAGTCGATGTGGAGAGTTGGTCCTAGCATAAAGATTCCATGTTGAAGTTGCTGAACTGGAATGTAGATGCAGCTATAACACTATGAGGCTTGGTCTCGATCGAACCTGGGAGGGACCGCTTGGCCCTCATTAGAACTTCTGTCCAGACTTCATCTTGCGTTGACAGCTGGGAATCTTCTACCTCCATTCTGACCAGGTGAATGAATGATGTTTATTTGCAGTCAAAGACCATTTGCAAAATATTACATGTTCGTTAAATACAAGCAAATTAGCTTTCAGCTCTAAAAATAAACATGTAACCTTAAAAACATTAAAATGTTAAAAGGAGAAAAGTTTAGCAGTCCATTATATCAAAATAATTATAAGGTGTTTAAAACTAAACTACTTTATGAGTCATGCAAAGGTAAATGAGGATTCTACTTGATCTGCTTCTTATTGTGAAATTTTACCAGTCGCAAGCAGAATTTTGCTGTCCGTCTGGAGATCTGCTGATTTTCCTCTATTAAAAGTCTCTCTAGATCAGCACTATCTGCATCAAGTGCTGGTCTATCCAAGAGGTCTATCCAATAAGCTTATTCCCTATAAACCTGATGAAAAGGACAGCGAAAGAACATGTGGAACATCAATTCCACTTCTCCCACAGAGCATGGGCAGCACCTGTCTTCATATGGTATCTTTCTATATTTTCCTTCTAAAGCCTTACAGGGAATAGCCACGCAACGAGCCAGGGTAAGAGCTCTTCTATAGGGTGGCACATCCAGGTATTTAGCCATTTTCATTCCATATCTGGAGTCATTATGGACCAGAAAAGAAGGAGCTCAGTTTAAATCCCCTTGGCGCTCTACATCACAAATCCTTTGTTTGATTATACTTCTCGCCTGTATGCTGTTTTGCGCCAATAGATCCTCAGGTGAGAGTCCCATTTTTTCTAAATTAGTTTTGGTCATTTGAATCCACCTTGGCTGATAGGGATCTTTGTTTATTAGGGGGGAAAGTCCTTTTTGATTTGAATTAATCTCGAGCCATTGATATTGTTGTACACACTGCTTATGAAACACTTTGCACTCTGCCACTGACTAAGTCAGTTTAACTTAGTAGGTACACTTAACACTTCCATGGTGCATATGTTAAGTGCCTTTGATGATTCTAATCACAGTAACTGAAATCAATCATGAACACACATTCAGATATTCACTTTGGTTCATTGCTGAAATGCATCCTGGGTAAAATACCAAATGCTGACAGGCAGTAACTGACTGACCTTGCTTATAGTGGCCAGTTGTAATTGCGCATGCCCCTGATGTCAGCTTGCTTGCGTTAGATGAAGAACACTGCATGATCTACTCATATCTGCTACATTTGATACTTGTTGGAATTTCACAGCCTGGGAAGAAGGAAGCCTATTGTTCAACTGAAGGAGGTATATTTTTGCCTGGGAAAATCCAACCCACGGGTTCGGGCCCAATCAGAATGGTGTGACGGATATGTGACAAACTCTGATGGAACCAATAATTATGTTTTATTTCTAAGTGTCATAGGGGGTATAAAATCTTATGTCTCCCATTGTAAATCTTGTTGAGCCCGTGCTTCCCTCCTTTATTAATAAAGTCTTATTTTAGTTTAAATTCTGCTCTACAAGACTGCCGAGTGCTTTCTCAAATTGAGCTGGGGAAGCACACCCGAGACGGAGTTTCTGTCTCACAATATGCAGAGGATAACAATACTCTGGCTTCTGTTCTCATTCGACCAATTTCTAGGCGTAGAAGGGCATTCGGCATTCTGATCAGGCGGTCGATTCTTGTTTTCATAAGTGCTCTGGCGGTAATGTCACATGTCACACTGCCCCTTCTGTTTGTGCCTGTGTGTATACACACACAGACACACCTGCCACCTGCGACAACACATCAAAGTGGACTCCAGTTTACAAAAGCTGATGCTGCGATGCATTTATTAAGTCCTCAGGGCATCACAAGACATTTTGTTTTGGTTACAGAACAAAGTTTGAGTCCAGCTATCTGGAGAAGTGCGCATGCACGCAAATTAAACTTTGTTGGTCTTAAAGGTGCCACTGGACTCAAACTTTATTCTGTTGCTTCAGACCAACATGACTACCCACCTCAATTGTTTTGGTTACAACAGACTTCCTGGCTACCTTTCTGGGATTATGAAATGACTCTGTGCCCAGACAGAGTCTCGCTAACTTGTGTTAAGGTTGTGAATCCCATGCCGTAAAACTTTATAATGGAAAGAATAAGCTTCTTGCTTTCAACAGCAGAAGGATTAAACTCCAGGAAGAGAACATTGTCGGCAGTTAAAGACTCAAGGTTGCCCATTACCTGGGATTGAGTTCTGGGCTTCTGTTCTTTTGTCTGATGCAATTTATACATGCAAAGGAAGGTCAATATTCATAGCGCCGCCTTGCCTGATTGTTAAATCATAGTGCTGTTCCAGAATAGAAATTGCCTGCAGAAGAAAAAGAACTTTATGTAGCACATTCAGGTCATTTGTTGTTCTTTTAAACAACCGATTGGCTACGTCACAGAAGGTGTGTGTACTGGCCGTAGAATTATTGAGACATAAGCAAACTAGAGTTCATCCACAATTCTGGAATTGCAAACGCTGGTGTTGCAATTACCCACTGGGCACTGTTCCCCCACTTATTGGGGGATCTCTTTTAATGTGCTGCTTACAGAATATTTTTCTTGTTTGATTGATCCCCACATTAGAAGGGTGTTCACACTGGCCCGTTTAACGGGCTCCCCTCAGATTTAAAAAAAACCACCTTTCTCGGATAGGCTATGTCCATGTGGGGTAAAGGAGACTGAAGGAACGGACCATGTACCTCTGTCTTGTAGATTTTACCAGGATTTATGTGCCAATCACCTCGATCCTATACTGCGATCCCAAATCTGAGGGAAAGTAAGATTATGAACTTTCTAGCCTCAATAAGGGTTGATTTCATCAAAGCGGTGGCAAACAATCCTTTACTGTGCGTCTAGGAGGAGATGTCTTTTCTGTCAGGATGACTAGTTAATTAACTGTTTGGTTTTTCTTTTCCTTTCCTGTGTCCCTGAACCGAGGCCACTGCTGTTATGCCAATAAAGGTTTGTGTTGTGTTGTGATTGTTGTACTGCCATTACCTGTCTCCTCCTTCCTGGGTGTTTCTGTCATGTGAATTCTTTTGGCTGCCCTGTAAGAGCAAATGGAAATTTTCCTGTCTCCTGGGTTTCGCTGCTGACCAAGTGGGCATTTTTCCGTAATCATGAGCAAAAATTTGATCTGTAAACAATTGCCCAGCACATCCCTGCTCTGGGGGATAGCAAGATAACGCAAATAACATTTTGCTTTAGGTTTCAGTGACTGCCAGCTGACCTGAGCAAAATCTTTAAAAACTCTCTCTCTGTATGCCAGTGTAAACTGTAGGAGGAGGAGGAAAAGAAGCAGAATTAGAAGAGTTGGATTTACACCCCACCCTTCACTCGGAGTCTCAGAGCGGCTTACAATCTCCTTCTCCTTCCCCTCCCCACAACAGACACCCTGTGAGGTAGGCGGGGCTGAGAGAGCTCTTTCAAGGACTGCCCTTGAGAGAACAGCTTTGAGAGGACTTGTGACTGACCCAAGGTCACACCAGCAGCTGCATGTGGAGGAGTGGGGAATCAAACCCAGTTCTCCAGATTAGAGTCCACACTTTTAACCACCAGGGGTCATTTCCTGCGGGAGCGCACAGGAGCGGAGCTCCGGCAGTAAGGAGCCCAGGGGGCGGGCACATGCAACAAGCCCCACCCCCTGATCCCAGCAGCCCTCAGTTGGGCCACGAGGAGCAAGAAGCAGCCAGGTAAATTGCAGCCCCCCCCCGGCCCACCTTCAAGTACAAGCTCTCCCTCCTCTGTTAGGGAAGATCTGTGCGTCTCCCCCCCGACAGCTAGCAATCCAAAACAGTCCAGTGGAGCCTGAGTGGTGGGTGTTGCCTTCTGATACAATAACGGTGACGTCAGGGTGCGTGGCATATGCAAATAAGTTATGCTAATAAGTTATGCTAATGAACTCCCACTCCTCTTTTTCTACGAAATGACCCCTGTTAACCGCTATACCAAACTGGCTCTCACACCAGAGCCAGTGAATGATGATGGCAAGCCTAACATGGAACCTCCAGTGTGGTGTAATAGTTAAGAGTGGCAGGCTCTAATCAGGAGAACCAGGTTTGATTTCCCCACTCCTCCTCCACAGGAAGCCTGCTGGGTGACCTCAGGCTAGTCACAGTTCTCTCAGAACTCTCTCAGCCCCACCTACCTCACAAAGTGCCTGTTGTGAGGAGAGGAAGGGAAAGGTGATCGTAAGCTGATTTGAGGGTGTGGTCACATGGCAAGCTTACCACGATTTGTTCCCGCTGTAGATTTGATCGGGGCGGCTCCTACCTGGTGGAATGAGCTCCCGGGGGAGATCCGGGCCCTGCGGGACCTTGAGCAGTTCCGCAGGCCTGCAAAACAGAGCTCTTCTGCCAGGCTTTTGAGTAGGAGCTGCCCCCCTACTATACCACCACCGTCAAGACATCTGAATGGCTGCATTGACGGGGCCTCTGGATATGTCGTCGCCACTGGATATGTACGCTGAGAATACCAGCTCGAATCGTAAGGATACCATCTTGGATCTAGGACACTAGTAACTGGATGGAGCACTTTAGTCTTAGTTTTGATGTTTTATTATATTTTTATATGTTTTTACTTATGGCTAGACTAATGATCTGGCCTCTGTTAGCCGCCCTGAGCCCACTGGGGAGGGCGGGATATAAGTGTGAAAATAAATAAATAAAATAAATAAATAATATAAATAAATATTGGGGGGGGGGTTGGGATGACCACACATCCCTCTCTGAACTGCTTGCATTGTGCAACGAGGCTCTGGGCACCGTTCAGATAGCCATGCCACCAAAGCGGCAGCACAGCTTGTTTTTTTAATTTTAATGGCTTTGCTCATGCACATATACACATGGCCAAATCACTGCTCCCACTGGGACTCACCATACTCCCTTGTTCTTGCGGGTTCCCCCTTGCAGGTTCGGGGTGAACAGCAAACAAAATTCACCGGTGACGTACAACTGAGCGCTGGAGGCTATATGTGCGCTTGAACGTTTATACATTGAATTTATTCAGCGCAGGTTTGCTCATGCACAGAACGATGGAAGCTTGTAAAAAAAACCCCCAACATTGCGAGAAGGACATTCAGATGACCTAATTGCGATCATTGCGTGAGATGGCTGCCCAGATTGGCGAAATCGCGGATTCAAAGCACAAATATCAGTACTTAATTTCCCGGGTGTAGGAAAACTCACTAGGGAACCGGGAGGATTGCGCGAGTGAGCCCACTTTGGTGCAGGAGACGGATGTGGCCGTCTGATCAGCAATTCTAAATGCGAGAGGGAACAGCGGTGAAAACTGATCATGGGCCCCGGTCACACGGGCCGGATATTGTGGGGGAGAGGTGTGGCTGTTTGCCCCGGAGCGAACTACTGCGTGGCTGCCAGATCAAACGTCCCACCGACGGGAAGTGCCAATCATACGTCAATCCTGCGGCGCGGCAAAGAAGCGTCGCGGTGGGGGTTGTGGTTTTTTTTTAAAATTTAAATTTTTTTATTATTTTTTACTTATAAAACAGGTTAACAACAGATACACGAGAGAATTGCAAATGTGCGTTATACAACAACTGTACAGCGAATCATGTGCATGGCTGAATAGATTGTCTGTTTACAAGTTTGTCGTAGGTATCAACACCAGTGTCAGAAGTGAAGCAAGTCCTTGAGGTGTTCATTTCTCGGAATGATTTCTTCCATTGCAAGGTATTGAACAACTGGGAACCATGTTGCCTGAAATGTTTCTATAGAGTTCTGGGATTGTTGATATGTCGATTTGCCATATATGAAATGCTCCCATAATTTATTTTGCCAGTCTGATAGATCTGGGCTGGCCTTTCCTTTGTTGTGGGTTTTTTTAACCGAAGTGTGCGCATGCGCCGTTGGGTGCTTGTGCACATCTTGTGGAGACTCGGAAAAACAACAACACCTTTTCGCGACAGGACATGGGCAGGCGCCGGATGCCACGAGCTACCACCGGAAACATGATCAGACACCCACCCTTGCCCCACGGTTTCCGTAAACTAGTACCTCGGAGGTACTAGTTTTTTACGGCGCATCTTCGGCGGGAAGCCTTGGGTTAGCCACGGGAGCTCTACGCTTCCCAGATGTTGCGGTTTGATCGTGCCCGGAAAATCCGCCTATCTTTCATCTCTGTAGCGTGGCTAATGCTCCGTGTGACCGCAGCCAAAATGACCGTGTGACGACTCCTTCAGGTAGAGAAAAGCGGGACATAAAGACCTACTCTTCTTTTTCTTCCTCGTCTCACAAGACTTCGTCCCACATGTCATTCAAGCCAGTGCTATCACTTTGATTCCCTGTTTGTCCCTGAACTTCTGCTGCTGGTGACTGAAGGAGATGTTTGGGGCCCTTTATATGAGATTGAATAATTGCTTTGCCGCCACAGGCCATTTCCTTTAACAGGACTGTTACACACACGCTGCCTTACACAGCTGTTCGACTCATTACCTTATAAAATTGACATAACTGCGTGCAAAAAATAATAACAGATGTGGGATCTTTGATACACAAAGGTTTCCAAAGAGATCCCATGAAACAATGTCAGCGAAGGATTTAATTAAGAAATAGAGATGCTTGAGATTTATTGGCAGGAAGGAAAAGCCAACAGAGCAAATGAGGTGGCTACATTTGCAAAGGTTACACGCCACTAGGAGCATCATTATATACTATCTTTTTTGTAGTTGTTCAGTCGCACAGTCGAGTCCGACTCTTCGCGACCCCATGGACCAGATCACGCCAGGCCTTCCGGTCTTCCGCCGTCCTCTGAAGTTTGCTCAACTTCATGTTCGTTGCCTCTATGACACTGTCTAACCATCTCATCCTTTGCCGTCCCCGTCTTCTTTGACCTTCAATCTTTCCCAGCATCAGGGTCTTCTCCAGTGAGTGCTCTCTTCTCATTGGGTGGCCAAAGTATTTTATTTTTATTTTTTTTAATTTTACAAGTGATTTCTATACCGCCCATGACCCCTAATGGGTCTCAGAGCGGTTTACATTAGACTACGTCTGTAGTCAAATCCTAACTAGGGCCACAATTTGTGCGGGGAGGGGTTACCTAGCAGCACCCGGACAGCGGCTTTCTCTCCTTCTTGGCGACTCAGGCGCAGTCTCGGCGCTCCGGGCAATCGGCGACCATCGGCGGGCTTCTTGGTGGATCCTCTGTCGGCGCGCACTGCTCTGGACTGCGGCTTTCTCCGGCTACTCGTCCCTTCGGGCTCCAGCCGTGCCACGTCGCCCTGCAGTTGCATCATCCGACTCCGCCTTCATCTGATGTAGTCATCGACCCCACGGCTCGCCGGACACCGCCATTGTTCTTCCTCGCCGCCACTTCTCTTGCTGCCGCCTCTCTCTCACATCTCCCGTCACTGTCGCCGCCGCCATCAACCCTCCTGGCATGGAACCAGGAGGAGGGTGCCCCCTGCCTCTAAGGCAGGTACCCATTTCTCTACTTGTAGTTACTTTCGAGCCGCTGGCTTGGCGGGAGCTGGGACTGAGGGCCGGTAGCTCACTCTGGCCACGGTGGGGATTCGAACAGCCATTGTGGCTGTTCGCTATGATGTTACTGGCAGGCGTCAAACTGCCCGCGCCACCGCTCCCTTATTTGAGCTTCAGTTTCATTATCTGGCCTTCCAGGGAACAGTCAGGGTTGATTTCTTTTAGGATTGACTGATTTGATCTTCTTGCAGTCCAAGGGACCCTCAAGAGTCTTCTCCAGCACCATAGTTCAAAAGAATCTATTCTTGGTGATGCGTTTTGACAAGCCTTTTGCACACGTAAGGGTTATTTTTAATACAAACGAGGGTGAAGGGAGAGCATGAAGCTAATTTTTTTTTTTGCAAGGTGTGAAACACTGGAAAAGTTGTTCAATTCAGGAGTGGGTTTGGGGATTTTAATGCAGCACCGGAGCAAGCTGAAGTGCTGAATAGCATCACAGAGCCAGCTCGGCTCGGGTTTTGGCCACAGTAACATTGGGTGAGCCTACATCGGTTCCCATTGTCGTTGCAGCCTGCATCTTAGGGTTCCCACAGAATGCCTTTTGAAAATCACACCCTGTCACTTTAAACATGGTTTTAATGTCCAGCCACAGCTGCTAAGGCTTGACACTAAATAAAAAAGGTTTTGGTGTTTATATCGACTGTTAATAGGTGAAAGTAATAATATAGATGGCATTTTACAGTTTGGTTTTTATAAATAGGAAAAAAAACAGATGTGGATACACTAGCACTTTAAATGCTGTTTGCATAGGCAGACCGTGGCTGGTAGCAATTAGCAGTGGAGACTTTATGTTTGGCTTTGAGAATCCAGCTAATACATTGTGAAGACCTTTGGGTTCTGCTATTAGAGAGTCAACAGGGAGTGTTTCCTTCAGGAGTTGATAAGTAGTGATGTGACGCAATGTTCCCTCTAAGCTGTGGTGTCTGGTGAGCAAAAATTCTACTTTGTGAGTTATCGACATTAAAGTTGTGAGCGAGCGGTTTGGCTATTGCATACAGTAGTTTGCTTTGGAGTCATCCTTCCTGAGCAAAGACAAAAATGTGTGAGCCGGAGGCTAAAAAACTGTGAGCTAGCTCACACCAACTCAGCTTAGAGGGAACTCTGGATGTGAGTGACAGTTTGATGTGTAATGGTTTATTATGATTCTTTAATTGTAGTGATAAGAATTGGGATTGCTACACGCTCAGATAAAGCAAATATTGTGAAACGAATTGTTCATTGCGCAGTATTCGTTAGCGCGTGAGCGACAAAAGAAGAAACTTTTCTACAGAAATTACTACAGTAAACCTTTTTGCAACTTATCTTTATTGACTCTTTGTTATTTTTGTCACGGATGTTGTTTTTGGTATTCAACTTCCCCCCGTGATCTCTCATTTTTGGCTTCTCCTGCATCTTAGGGCTGCCAGCATTGGGTTGAGAAATCCCTGGAGATTTTGGGGGTGGAGCCTCAGGAGGGTGGGGTTTGAGGAGGGGAGGGACTTCAGTGGAATACAGTGCCATAAAGCCCAACTAACAAAGCAGCCATTTTCTCCGGGGGAACTGATGTTTGTAACCTGGAGATCAGTTTTAATTCTGGGAGATCTCTAGTCACCACCTGGAGATTGGCAACCCTACTTGTGCATCTGGACTGAGTAGATGCTGCCGGCACTGCAGGGGCCATTTGACTCAGCTTGTTTTGGGCTGACAACAGCCGCCCTCCAGAGAAACAGCCCAATGGGAACCTTTCCAGTAAGATCAAGAGCCAATCTGCCCCAGACAAGACTTGAGACTTCCTGCTATCCTTGGAATTTATCTTGTGTGGGAATTTGTTATGATGTAGATCTTTATGACTTCTCCTCCTCCTCCTCCTCCTCCTCTTTCTCTCTCTCTCTCTCTCTCTCTCTCTCTCTCTCTCTCTCTCTCTCTCTCACACACACACACACACACACACACACACACACACACACACACACACACACACACAGAGGATCACTGGATTGCTAATATTAGTACAAGGTTCCAGCTTCTTTGGAGAAAAGGTCCTAGTGACATACTAATGATCAGGCAGCTGATGGATTTCTGTAACATTTACCACCACTAACAGCCCAAAGCTATGTTCTCATAGAGGTTTATGAAATTATGCACAGGGTAGAGAGAGCTGACAAACAGCATTTATTCTTCTCCCAAAATACTAGAACTCAAGGCCATCCAGTGAAGCTGATGGGCAGCAGATACAGGACGAACAAAAGGAAATACTTTACACCGAGAGTGATTAAAATGTGGCATTCGCTGCCGGAGGATGTAGTGATGGCCACAGGAAGGGATAACTATAAAAGGGGATTAGATAGATTCATGTAGGATAGGTCTATCAGTGGCTACTAGCTATGGTGACTGAGAGAACATAAGAGAACATAAGAGAAGCCAATGTTGAATAAGGCCAATGGCCCATCCAGTCCAACACTCTGTCACACAGTGGCCAAAAATACCAGGTGCCATTAGGAGGTCCATCAGTGGGGCCAGGAGAGGAACCTCCATGTTCAGAAGCAGTTAACGTATGAATACCAGTGCCCAAGAGTCAGCATCAAGGAAAGCCTCAGCCTCTATGCCCTGATGTTGGCCCTCCAGAGGAACTGGTTGGCCACTGTGTGAGACAGGATGCTGGACTACATGGACCAGTGGTCTGATGCGGCAGGGCTCTTCTTACGTTCTTAAGTTCTTAACCACGGGCTGGAAACGGATGACTGGCTACAGATCTATGAAAAGCTACACATTCTCTGCCGATTCTTCCCATAGGTATAATTTGTAATTATGCATGGCCCTGCTCTTGCACTAGCAAGTTTACAGCATGTCTCACCTATCGTTTTTTAAACACTGCTGAGAGCAGTCTGGCCTTGACCAGCAGACAGATCAGGCAGACATAGTCCACAATAGGGTTGCCAAGTTGACTTACCTGTCAAGCGGGGGGATTCCGGGCTCTGTTGGGAGTCTCCCCGCATGTGCGCAAAGCGTGCGTGTGCCACGACGACGTCATCAGAAGTGATGTCATCGCGTCGCCCACGTTGGGGGCGGGGCACCGTGACTCAAGGGAAAACCATAGAGTTTTCCCTCGAGTCACAGAGTGTCCCCCCCACAACGTGGCCAGCGTAATAAAGTCACCTCCGGGTGACATTATCATGCTGGGGACGCCCTCCAGCTGGGGGTGGAGTTCCCCCCGGGGCCCAATCCACCGCCGGCGGGTAACGGGCCTCCTGGGCGGGAATTTACCCGCCCCCAGCGGGGGCTTTGCAAGCTATTCCCCAATTAAAATAAAACTGGGAGGGGGAGTATTAATTTGGTATGATTGCCTGATTATGCTCATTCCCACACTCTGCACCCAATTCCTGCCTTGAGTCTTAAAGCTGCCTCTCATTGGTGGTAGCCAAGTCAGGAGGGGTGGAGACGGAGTGGACGGAGACGAACATGTCCCATGTGTTGTATCCTCTGAGGTGTGGAAGGTAGGTGTGAGCTTACTTATCCTGCCTCCTGTTTACCCTTCTCTGTAGCCAATTCCCATAAGACCCTGGGGGCTTCAACAAAAGTCTCTTTTTTACTTCTAACTAGGAGAGAACACTTAATAATGGTGTTATGTATTGTGTTATATGGATAGCCTGAATCGTAGAATGAGCCTGCGCTTCAGTCACAAGCTCCATAGACTCTCAGTATCCTGATTGGCTGCCGTTGTGCAATGGACCAATCAGGGAAGACTATGACTTTTGGCGGGAACAAATTCATTTTAAATACTGTGTGCAGTTCTGGTCACCACACCTTAAAAAGGATATTATAGCTTTGGAAAAAGTACAGAAAAGGGCAACTCGAATGATAAAAGGGTTGGAACACTTTCCCTATGAGGAAAGGTTAAGGCGCTTAGCTTGGAGAAACGATGACTGAGGGGTGACATGATTGAGGTTTATAAGATTGTGCATGGGAAAGAGCAGGAAGAGAAAGAGGTACTTTTCTCCCTTTCTCACAATACAAGAACTCGTGGGCACTCCATGAAATTGCTGAGCGGTTGGGTTAGAATGGATAAAAGGAAGTACTTCTTCACCCAAAGAGTGATTAACACATGGAATTCACTGCCACAGGAAGTGGTGGCGGCTACAAGCATGGACGGCTTCAAAAGGGAATTAGATAAGCATATGGAGCAGAGGTCCATCAGTGGCTATTAGCCACAAGGTATAGATAGGGGCTCTGGGGCAAGTGGTGCTCTGTCTTCTTGGTGCTTGGGGGGGGGGGTCAACAGTGGGAGGGCTTCTAATGTCCTGGCCCCACTGGTAGACCTCCTGATGGCACTGGTATTTCTGGCCACTGTGTGATACAGAATGTTGGACTGGATGGGCCTTTGGCCTGATCCAACACTGGCATCTCTTATGCTCTTATGTTCTTATGTTCTTAACAAACCTTACTGGTCCTAAGCACTCACTTATGATTGGGTCTTACTGTTCCAGGGGTGTGGTTTAGCCAGTTCCAATCTATATATAAGTTGGGCTTGTTCTGTGTGTTTGGTGTTGTTCTGTCTTCTGTTCTAATGAACTGAAATCACTGATTAAAGAAACAGCTGCCTGATCTTGAGTTACAACAAATGGAGAACACTAATACACATAATAAGAAGCCTGCTGGATCAGGCCAGTTGTCCATATAGTCTAGCCTACTGTTTCACACGGCCACTAACCAGCTGCCCTGCAAGGCCAACAGACAGGGCATAGAGGCCAAGGCCCTTCTTTCTCCAGCCTCCTAGCCTTTGTGTTCAGAGGTTTGCTTCCTCTGTATATAGAGGTTTCCTTTATTCACCATGTAGCCACTGTCGGACCCGTCCTCCACGAATCTCTCTTAACTAGATTTGCCAGGTCCTCCTTGGCCACTGGCAGTGTGTGTGTGTGTGTGTGTGGGGGGTCATATTGCCAGATCCAGGTTGGGAAACTCCTGGAGATTTGGGGATGGAGCCTGGGGAGGACAGGGACCTCAGTGGGGCACAATGCCATGGAGTCCACCCTCGAAACAGCCATTTTCTCCGGGGGAGAACTGATCTTTGTAACCAGGAGAGCAGTTGTGATTCCGGGGAATCCCCATGTCCCACCTGGAGGTTGCCATCCTTACTCTTAACCCTTTTTAGACTTCTACGCTCCTGACCTTCACCAGGCCCACAGGCAGTGAATTCGACGGCTGAGTTACTCCATGGGTAAAGGAGTATTTCCTTTTGTCTGTCCTACAAACTCTAGATCAAAACAAAAGGCCCAAGTGAGTTGCCAGGTCCCTCCTGGTAACCAGAAGGGGGCCCAGGGGACTTACTGGCAGCAGGGAGAGGCCTAGGCTGACACTGCAATGACATCACTGGCGACGCAGCAATGTCACTTGCAGAGAGTGCACCTGAAGTGATGTCACTGTGCCACCGACGACACTGGGTGTTCTGGTATTTGGGCAAAAACTCTGTGGCAGATGCCTTTTTTACTATAGAGTTTTCACCCAAATACCAGAGCGTTGTGTGCCACCGGTGACATTGCATCACTGACGGTGTGTGCTGGAAGGGACATAGCTGCTGTGACACTGGTGTCGGCCTTCCCGTGCTGCCGGGGGCAGGGGATCCCCTGGCCCCCAGTGGGAGCCTGGCAGCTCTGAGTGAGGCCTCTCCTATGTAGGTAAGGTAGCCAGGTCCTTCCTGGCAACCTGCAGAGAATGGGGGGACTTACCAGGAGAAAGAGGAAGGCCCAGGCCATGTTGCTGGCATTGCACAGGAAGTGATGTCCTCACTCCAGCAACATCCTGGCGACACTCTGGTATTTGGGCGAAAACTCTGTGGTAAAAACGGCTTCCACCATAGTGTTTTTGTCCAAACATCAGCAACATGGCCTGGCCTTCTGTCAGAGTCCCACAGCAATCAGTCTCAACAACGTTCCTTCAGAAGGATCAAGTCTATTGAGTACAGTGAAGGCAGGTCATCTGTGCATATGACCAGTCCTCATGGAATCGGGCCAATCAATGGATGAACTGCAGCGCGCCTAAACTAACGGGTTCACATTCCCAGCAGAGCGAGAGGAGCAAGGTATTAAGGTCACGGGCCCAGGCTAAGAGATAAGACATGGCGAAAGGAATGAAAGTTAACATTCCAGCGCTTGAAGATGTTCACCCAGCAGCCTCCTACCTCCCCCCACTTACAATGGCAGCGTAGCTGACACCTTCTTCTTTCTCCTGATAAGTCTCCCTGATAGCCAGCTAATTGGCAGCTGGGTAGAAGGGCCTAGTGGAGGGGGACCCCCACTTCCGCCGGGGGATCTGGCAACCCTATACACAGACTTCGAGGGGGAAATAAAAACTTGTTCTTGTGGGGTTACTTAAAAGGGCTTGTTCTTCAGGGCTTACTTGCTTTGCCGCCCTGATCCCTGCTTGGCCAGGGAAGGGGCTGGACATAAGTTGAATAAACAAAGGTAAAGGTAAAGGTTCCCTTGCTCGAAAGCCAGTCGAATCCGACTCTAGGGTTGCGGTGCTCATCTCCATTTCAAACAAACAAATAAATAAAAGCTATGCACTAATCACACCATTTAAAACTTGGTTTTGAACCACAATGCAGGAGAAAGCTTTCTGGGGCCCAACCACCAAGTTAAGGCTGTCTCCTCATGTCCGCAAGTCCCTCTGTGGCTCAATTGAAGGGCTCCCTTTTCCCCCTCCTCTCCTTCAAGCAACCTTCTGATAGAGTCTGAGAAGCCGAGGGCCAGGTGGCAGTTACTGTAAATGACTCAGAAAATGTCTATAGCCATAAAGGGTGCTCGTATCCATGTTCCAGCTCTTGAGTTCTGTGATTAATTGCAATGTGTCAGCTTAAAAGGTCTTTGAAAAAAGCTAGTGCCAGAACCCAAGTGCTAACCAAACATCATAAATCAAATGCAAGAGGTATGTATGACCTACAAAGTCTTTAGAAAAGAAAGCCACAATTACTAACTACTCAAACTCTTACACATGAAACAGATCACTGAGGGATGTGTATTCAGATAATAACTAATCTAAATGTAACCAGTGTTCCCTCTAAGCTGAGTTAGTGTGAGCTAGCTCACAGTTTTTTAGCCTCCAGCTCACACATTTTTGTCTTAGCTCAGGAAAGATGGCTCCAGAGCAAACTAATTTTATGCAGCAGGCAAACTACCTGCTCACATCTTTAATGCTAGTAGCTCACAAAGAGGAATTTCTGCTCACAGGACTCCACAGCTTAGAGGGAACATTGAATGTAACCTTCCTCGAGCCCATTCTTTAATGTAGTTAATACAACTAATCTAACAGAAATGATTTTTGAGCATTTGGTAGCATTAGGAAATGTTAAGACTGTACTGTATTTTTGATGTGTTACTATCTGGTTGCAGTTCCTCAGGCAGCAAGAGAGAGAGAATGACTAAACAGATTTGTATCTGACAGGGGTGGCTTCCAACCAGAAGAGTTAGCCGATGTAACACTGAACAGAATTGTCCCAGTTAGCATTTTAGGTGCACAGTGTTCTGCCGGACATTGCACTATAATGAGAGGGCTTTCTAATTCTATATTAGCAAGGGTCCTCTTTGTACAAGCTTTGTTATCCAGGGGTGTGCCTGCTAGGCCATGGCAAAGCTTCGCTTCTGCCTGATGGTGGGCAGTCTGGACTGTACTAGACCAGAGGAGATAGAGGTGGAAGCCCAAATTTTGCCCTCCCCCAAGCAGTGCACCGTTATTGTAGGGAATGACAATGACAAATGCTTTGCTTACTCCTTAGAGCCAGTGTGGTTTAGTGGTATTGGACTAGGGTTTGGGAGACACAGGTTTGAATCACCATGCTTCCATGGAAGCTTGCTGGGTGACCTTGGGCCAGTCATACTGTTGTTATGGGAGAGCGTAGAATAGGCAGCGCCCCCCCCCCCCATCTTTCCAAGAACACATCTAGGGGAGAGATATTCACCCAACACTTTTGGCTAACAGAGCATACTGTCTTTATTAAAGACTAGGAATAAGGCCCGTTTGTGGAAATAAATACAACGAGCTCTAGAAAGAGGTTACAGGTGAGCGTCCTGGCTATGGCTGGTAGGGCAGCAGAGGGAAGGAGAAAATAGAGGGAGGCAAGCCATGTTTATTTCCTTCCGCTTAGTTACAAGGTGGGACTGGCTCAAGTCATTTTTCTGCCCCAAGTGGGTAGTATGGAAGGAGAGCCACATGGTAACACAGGCATGGTTCCCTCCACCCCTGACTTATGTTGATTTGGGGCTATGCGGTGGCAGCTAAGGTAGAAAAGCGCTTCCTCCTATGCCATGTTTTCTGGGTTCCAGGGGTCTGGAAAGTGCTTCTGTAGCTAGTTACAGGGTTGCCAATTCTGGGTTGGGAAATACCTGTATATCTGAGGGGTAGAGCCTGGGGAGGGCAGAGTTTGGGATGGGGAGGGACCTCAGCAGGGTATAATGCCATAGAGTCCACTGCCCAAATCAGCCATTGTCTCCAGGAGAACTGATCTTTGTTGCCTGGAGATCAGTCATAATAGCTGGAGATCTCCAGGTGCCATCTGTAGGTTGGCAATACTTAGGGGTGGGCCAGGTTTGTTGATGGACTTTAGTGAAGTATGGTGCCATAGAGCTCATCCTCTCATACAAACAACCATTTTTTTCCATGGACTGATCTCTGTAGTCTGGGGATCAATTGTAATTCAGTGAGATGTCCAGGCCTTCCTTTCCTCCCCTAAAAATAAATTGAAAGATTATAAACCCCCTGTTTAACAGTTTAACTGATTAACACTTCAACTGACTCCCTGCTAATGCTCCATGGTCTCTTGGGAGTCCCAGTTTGGGAGTTTTAGTTCTAATTCCCTTTACTATGGTTGCACTAAGGGCAGCTGAGAACTACAACTCCCAAGGTGCAATGTGTCAAAAGTGGGGGTGTAAGAATGGAGGAGCTGGCAGGATGGGCCAATAGGATGCCAAGACAGCTTTCCCAGTGACCAATGGGGAGCGTAGGTGAGTCGTCACCACCATGGCATGCTTTTTATATATTACTAGGAATAAGGCCCATTGTGGAAATAAATACAACGAGCTCTAGAAAAAGGCTCTGGGAGAGTGCCCCGGCCTTAGGCACTCAGTGTCAATTTGCTGTGATGACCTCAGCAGGGTATAATGACACAGAGTCCACCATTTTCTCCAGAGGAACTGATCTCTGCTACCTGAAGAGGAGTTGTAATTTTGAGTGATCTCCACCCCTCACCTGGAGACTGGCCACAGCCAACAGCAGGAACTCATTAGCATATTGGGCCACACCCCTGACAGCACAGCTCATTAGCACATTAGGCCACACCCCCATGTTACCAGAAGTGTGGTTATCCAGCCACACCCACCTTTTGCTTCTTATTCTGTTTACCTTGTTTGTTGTCAAAACCCAGGGCTTTTTTTGTAGCAGGAGCTCCTTTGCATGTTAGGCCACACACCCCTAATGTAGCCAATCCTAATGAGTTTCTGCTGTTGGGTGTAGCCTATTATGCTAATGAGTTCCTGCTGGGCGTGGCCAACTTGGGAGCCAGCCGGAACTCCGTTCCTGTGCGTTCCTGCCCAAAAATAGCCCTGGGAATAAATATATAAATAAATGGTACTTAGAAAGCCAGTGTGCTGTAGTGGCTGGAATGTTGGACTGGAATTCAGGAAACCCACTTTTAAATTTCCACCGAAGTCCAGTGATCTTGGGCCTGTGGCACATTCTTTCAGCCTCCTTTATCTCACAGGCTTGTTGTGAGAATAAAATGGACGGATAGGAGAACCAGGTACCCTGGGCTTCGCAGAGGAAGGGCTAGATAAAACATGACAGGTAGGTAGGCAGGTATTTGTTGGAAGGGAGAAATATAAGGATGCACAGACTGGGGATAGGGGTGGGTGGGAATACACCCAGAGGCCCAGGCTTTCAGCCCTCCTTTATAAGCATTGTTTTCCCACCCCCATCCCACCCTCCCCCCAAAACCCAAGGAAGATGTGAGAGGGAATTCAGTGATGAGGAAGGGGGTATATCTTTCGCTGCTGACTCAGGACCTGAGATCTCTTGTCTTCTTTGATTCCATGTAGTTCCCCCCAGTTTTAACCCCACCCCCCATCAGTGCTATTAGATAACGTTACCACCCTATGTAGGTCGTGGTGAGTCAGTTTTAAACAAATAGGGACCAGATTGGCAAGAAAAGCTAAACTCCTTCCCTTGCCTTGAAAGACGGTTTCTTCGCAGTGCAGCTCAAACACTGGGAATCAACTGGTTTGGGAGAAAAATCCTGAAATCGACCAAGTACAGCAAGAGGAAGGGGTAGCGGGGTGTGTCGGATGTTAATATCCAGCTGTCAGATCATAATGATCTAACTGTCAGCAGGGAAGCTGCTGGAAACTGGTCCTGACCAGTATTCCCTCTAAGCTGAGTTAGTGTGAGCTAGCTCACAGTTTTTTAGCCTCCAGCTCACACATTTTTGTCTCAGCTCAGGAAGGATGGCTCCAGAGCAAACTAATTTATGCAGTAGCCAAATCGCTTGCTCACAACTTTAAAGCCAGTAGCTCACAAAGTAGAAGTTTTGCTCACAAGACTCCACAGCTTAGAGGGAACATTGGTCCTGACCGGTTGAGTCCTGATTATGGAGTGAGGTGTGTGACAATGACACAGCATTAACCTGATTGGTTGCTGAAATGTATATAAGTGGACAAGTGCTGCCCTGTGTACTTCTTCTCTCTTATGGTGGTTACTGGCGAAGCATTTTGTCCGAGGATTGTACATATTGTAAATAAAATCTGTATATAGTTTACCACAGGACTGTTTTGTGTGGTGCTATACAGAGCTGGGTTTGCAGTTGAGTGCTGAAGAGTGGCTGGTGAGTTGGAGTGGCTGAAACAGTCCTGGTGGCTGCCTGATACCTTCTACTGGCTCACAAACTGTCCTTTGCGCACCGCGCAACAGGGTGTGGGGGTGGGAACTTGCTAGTGCTGGGGGCAGATTTGTAAAGCCGCCCACCCAGAGCTGCATTCCAGTCTTTAGAAAAGCCAAGAATCCCAGATGTCCTTTGCAGTACCCTGTTTCCCCGAAAATAAGACCTACCCAAAAAATAAGCCCTAGCAGGATTTCTATGCATTTGTGGTATAAGCCCTAGTGTGTCTTCTTGAGAAAAAATAAATGTAAGACAGTGTCTTATTTTCGGGAAAACACGGTATATATGATGCCCTGCCATAGTTTAAGGATGCAAAAGTGTTGGACCTTTAAGTTTATCCCAGGTCTGGATGTTATTTTTGGCATGGGATGGCAAGATTGATGTCATGCTGGAGGAGCTGAAAGCATTTCCCTTCCCTTTAGGAAAGGATATGATGGCAAGATCCCACCATCTCTGCTCTGATGTACAGAGTGAAATGAGTGCTGTTACAGAAAGGAGAGGCACTGTGTGTGAATGAGGCGGCTGCCTCTGACCTATTGAAGCTGTTGTTGGATTGAATTGAAACTAGAGCAGATTCATGCAAGGGGATCAGCGAATCCAGGTACCTTCACGGGGAGGGGCTGTGGCTCAGTCACAGAGCCTCTGCTTGGCCTGCAGAAGGTCCCAGGTTCAATCCCCGGCCTCTCCAGTTAAAAGGACCAGGCTGTAGGTGATGTGAGAGATCTCTGCTGGAGACCAAAGAGAGTTGCTGCCAGCCTGAGCAGACAATACCGATGTTGATGGACGAAGGGTCTGATTCAGTATAAGGCAGCTTCACATGAATTCATGTATCTTGGATGTATTCGTGCATGATCTCCAGAGAAACAGTTAGAACCAGGCGAGAATTTGTACAGTATTATTAGGGTTGCCAGGTCCCTCCAGGCAGCTGGTGGGGGATGGAGGGTGGCTTACTGGGAATTTATTCCACGTCAGCAACATGCCCACATGACTTCAATGTGACCCGGAAGTGACGTAGGCATTTAGGGGAGCGTTGGAGTGACACTCTGGTTTTTGGGCAAAAACTCTATGGTAGAATTAACTTCTACCGTATGATGTAGGCACATCGGTGACATCAGGACGATGATCTGGTTTGGGGGCAAAAACTCTATGGTAGAATTAACTTCTACCATATGATGTACGCACATCGGTGACATCAGGACGATCATCTGGCGTTTTTTGGGTAAATTAGCTTCTACCATAAAGTTTTTGCCCCCAAACCAGATCATCGTCCTGATGTCACCGATGTGCCTACATCACTTCCAGGTCACGGTGAAGTCAC
This sequence comes from Gekko japonicus, assembly GCF_001447785.1. Lineage (NCBI taxonomy): Eukaryota > Metazoa > Chordata > Lepidosauria > Squamata > Gekkonidae > Gekko > Gekko japonicus. The sequence continues at coordinate 77,796 of NW_015170348.1, read as the reverse complement.
ATGGGCACATTGCTGAAATGTCCACTGTTCCTCCCTTTTGGGGAGGTAACTCACCCCACTGGCTAGCTGATGGGCAGTAGGGAGGTGGGGCCTGGCAGCGGGTGACCCCCGCCCCCAACGGGCGGGCATTGTCTCTACAGGAGAGGCCCATATACACATGTGTCTCCATGGAAGGCCATGTGAAGAGAGTGAGAGGACAAAGTGTGTGTGTGGGTCAGAGGGCAGCTCCCCAGTTAATATAAGATTGTGTATTTTAAACTGAGATGTACAGGGCTTTTTTTGTAGAAAAAGCCCAGCAGGAGCTCATTAGCATAATAGGCCACACCCCTGACAGTGTGGCTCATTGGCATATTAGGCCACACCCCGGGAAAGGCAGGGGGGCTCCACAGGCCTTCCCAGGCCCTGTGCCTCAGCATGCGCCGGGAAAGGTGGCGCAGGCCTTCCCGGGCCCTGTGCCTTGGTGTGGACTGAAAAAGGCGGTGTGTGTGTGTGTCTCTGCAACTTACCTCCCTGCTTCTTGCTCCTCGTGGCCCAACTGAGGGCTGCTGGGAGCAGGGGGTGGGGCTTGCTGCATATGCCCACCCCCTGGGTTTGGAAGCCAGCCAGAACTCCGTTCCTGTGCGTTCCTGCCCAAAAATAGCCCTGTCAAGGCTATTTTTGGGCAGGAACGCACAGAAAAGAAGTTCCGGCTGGGTTCCACGTTGGCCACCCCCAGCTTAGCAGGAATACATTAGCATAAGAGGCCACACCCAACAGCAGGAACTCATTAGGGCTGGCTACATTAGGGGTGTGTGGCCTAACATGCAAAGGAGTTCCTGCTACAAAAAAGCCCTGGGTTTGGACAACAAAGAAGGTAAACAGAATAAGAAGCAAAAGGTGGGTATGGGTGGATGAGCACACTTCTGGCAACATGGGGGTGTGGCCTAATATGCCAATGAGCTGTGCTGTCGGGGTGTGGCCTAATATGCTAATGAGTTTCTGCTGTGGGGTGTGGCCTATTACGCTAATGAGTTCCTGCTTTGCTTTTTCTACAAAAAGAACCCTGCTGGTGATGCATATTGTTTTATTGGGTTTTATGTAAGCTGCCCTGAGCCTGCCTCGGCGGGGAGGGCGGGGTAAAAGTTGAAATAATAAATAAAATAAATTAAAAAGAGGCATCTCATTCAAGGAGACCACACTTCTACACCCTGAGAGTGATGTGGCGCCCCCAATGTCCAGGCATGCTGAGTTGCTCACTCTGACATCTGTGTCAGTACTACATGCAAAAGGTTGCTTATGCAGGTGGATTTCTTGCTGCAACCTTGCGGCCTCTTTCCTGCTTTATTTGTTCTGCTTTCCAGCCTTTTCTTTGTACCTTTTCTCCTGTAGATCCCCCAATATGAACATCATTTCAAACCTACATAAGAAGTTATTACAAAAAATGCTTCATTACACGCTGGATACTAATATATTGCTATCGATTGTGTTATATGAACGGCTGATAGAATCTCATCTCGAGACCTCTGTTCAGCGCTGCAAGCAATTATCTCTCAACAGATATACAATGCTTAGGAGGCTTTCAAACAAGGTGATAAAAATGATTTGTAGTATCAAAAGCCTCTCATGCAAAAAGCCTGAAATTATCTCGACTATTTATACAAGAAATGATAGCAACAGATGCATTAGGGGCGTCTAAAATAAATTAAAGCTATAAATTCAGCCTTCGGTCCTTACATGAACGTCAGTCCCATTGAAATGTGTGGGGCTGACTTCCTAATCATATGTTTAGGAGGGTGGATTTCTTCTGAGAATGTACCATTTCGAACTGGGTGCAGTCACATTGTTGAAAAAGAAAATAATCTGCACGTGAAAAACTAGTGCGTCAGGACAAACAAATGATCAAACCTAGCTTTTCATATGTGCTATTTTTTTGGTATGGTGTAGAATGCGGCTCCAACTGTGGCACAAGAGCATTAGTGTAGTAGAGATGGGACTATATAAATTTTTCTCTTTTTGATTATTCATATTTCTTTGGTTTTTATAGGTTTATTATAGATTTAACATTTTATTTTAATGTAATGAAGGCCTGCTATATAGGAGGCCTCTCTTCTTTCTGGGTCAAGGGAATTTTTCTAGTTGATGTTAAGAGACAAGACAATAACATTCTTTTGGTACAAAAGAAGATAGAAGGTTCATGGTTCTAATTGTTTAAGGTTATAACTTCATAGTGTCTGGGTCAAAAGGATCTTTTACTTGGTATCAGAGAAAAACACTTTTGTTTGGGTGAGAACAAGCTTTAGCCGATATGGCTTAGGTCATGTCAAGTAAATACGTGACGCTATTGCATAGACACACCTTTCTTACATTTGACCAATAAGGAGATTTTTATGTAAATGTTGTTTAAGTTTTTGTAACCAATTATGCCTTTTGAATATAATTCCCATGATGATGATATGATGATGTCATTTTAGGTGTTTAACTTCATGTATTTCCTGATTGGGCTCAGAAAACAGTCAGCTTTGATGGGTCCTTTGGCTTAACTGTATTCGGTATTTCATTGCAATAAAATACAAGAACTTCCTCCTCATTTTGACTTCAATCTTCTATATTTGACTGGATATTAATTTGTATTACATTAGTGTCTGAGATCTTTATACACCCAATTATATCTGCTATGGCAGCAAAGCACTGAGATCAAACCAGCTAGAGAGCAAGCCTCATTAATAAGTTCAGGACAATGGATTCCCAAGGGGTGAATAGGTACATAGGATTCATATCTCATGACAGTAGCTAATTTTCTCCTTTTTCCACCTCTATGCATATTGCCAATCTCTGATCAAGCTGTTAATGAATTCTGCTTCCACAATATCACATTGCAATCTCTCTTTGAAGCTTGTCTGTAGGACAGCAGCTAGGCCATGATGAATTCATTTGCATAAAAACAATATCTTCTTATATATAATTCTGTTTTGGTCATGGACTCCCCTGAACATTCCAACATGCTTCCAAATCAGTTGGCTCCATGATCTGTCATTCAGAGGGTCTCCCTATCCACTGGCTGCATTGCCTAAGTCCTGCCTCCAACATTCTAAACAGTTTGCTGTTCCTCTCCCCCCATAGCCAGTCAGAACACAGAGGTCATTTGCATATGTGGCCTGATTGGTCTTTGCCTCTAACATTCTAAACAGTTTGCTGTTGCTGTTCTGAGGTAAAATGTGTTCTGAGGTACCCTTAGTGCCTGTTGGAAGAAACCATTGTTGCCAATCTCCAGGTGAGGGCTGAAGGTCACTCAGAATTACAACTGCTTTCCAGATGGCAGAGATCAGTTCCCCTGGAGAAAATGGTGGACTCTGTGTCCTTATATTCTGCTGACATGGCCTCTGTATGACAGCCAATGTGACGTAGCGGACAGGACTTCAGAGCACAGTAGAGGCTGCAGGCGTGGGGGGTGGAAAGCTGAAGAGTGAGGGGGAAAAATAGGTTGATAATTGGCTGGGAAGGAGATAGGGTTGCCAACTCCAGGTGGGAAATTCCTGGAGGTTTGAGGGGTGGAGCCTGGAGAGGGTGGGGTTTGAGGAGGGGTGGGACCTCAGACAGGTACAATGCAATAGACTCCAAACCAACCAGTCCCTCCTGGAGAGCCATTGTTGCCAATCTCCAGGTGAGGACTGGAGATCACTCAGAATGACAACTTCTCCCCAGGAGAGATCGGGGAGGAGATGGAAAGCTGGTCAGAGGGGCAGATCAAGGTAGGTTGATGGTTGGCTGGGAAGGAGATAGGGTTGCCAACTCCAGGTTGGGAAATTTCTGGAGATTTGAGGGGTGGAGCCTGGAGAGGGTGGGGTTTGAGGAGGGGTGGGACCTCAGACAGGGACAATGCAATAGACTCCAAACCAACCAGTCCCTCCTGGAGAGCCATTGTTGCCAATCTCCAGGTAAGGACTGGAGATTACTCAAAATTACAACTGTTCTTCAGGTAGCAGAGATCAGTTCCTCTGGAGAAAATGGTAGACTCGTTGTCATTATACCCTGCTGAGGTCACCACAGCAAATTGACACTGAATGCTCAAGGCCGGGGCACCCGACCAGAGCCTCTTTCTAGAGCTCATTGTATTTATTTCCACAACGGGCCTTATTCCTAGTTCCCATATAAAACTAGTATGGTAGTGATAAAGGGAGGCTAGAATCTTCATTGAAGGAGTTGGAGGAGAATTTTACAGATAACAAGGACTGCCAAAAAGACAAATAAGTGGGTTCTAGATCAAATCAAGCCTGAACTCTCTCTCAAAGCCAAAATGACCAAACTGAGGCTATTGTACTTTGGTTACATGGGAAGACTCATTGGAAAAGATGATAATAATAGGAAAAATCGAAAGGCAGCAGGAAAGAAGAACAACATGAGATGGCCTTCAGTTTGCAAGACCTGAGCAAGGCTGTTCACGAGAGGAGATTTTGGAGGTCATTAATTCATAGGGTTACCATAAGTCAGAAGTGACTTGACAACACTTAACACACACACACACACAAGCACACCCTTGCCCTTGTATAAATTGGAGAATGCTCTTCTTTACCTTTGGAATGGTTATAGATGACACCTACAGTTTGGTGTAGTGGTTAAGTGTGCGGACTCTAATCTGGGAGAACCAGGTTTGATTCCCCACTCCTCCACTTGCACCTGCTGATGTGACCTTGGGTCAGTTACAAGCTCTGGCACAGCTGTCCTTGAAAAAGAGCAGTTTGTGTCAAGAGTTCTCTCAGCCCCGCCTACCTCACAGGGTGTCTGTTGTGGGGAGGGGAAGGGAAAGGAGTTTGTAAGCCGCTCTGAGACTCCAAGTGAAGGGCGGGGTATAAATCTAATCTCTTCTCTTCTTCTCTTCTTCTACATGTACTATTCAAGGTATAAGCTGTCGTGTGCATGCACATTTCTTCAAATACTGCATCTGAAGAAGTGTATCTGAAGAAGTGTGTATGCAGACGAAAGCTTATACCCTGAATAAAACTTGGTTGGTCTTAAAGATGCCACCAGACTCAAACTTTGTTCTGCTGCTTCAGACCAACACGGCTACCCACCTGAATCTACAGGTACTGTAAGTGTTCGACATCCTTGTCATTAGAAACACTTGGCTGTCTTGCACTCTCTCGCCTGTAGAGCCTATTCTGTTCTTTGTCACATCTTCTCCGGTCAGGAAAGAACAATCCAATTGGGTCTCATTTATGAGATTGCTTTTCAAGTCGTGCCATACCTATTGGATGAAATAGTTCCAAGTAATTGCAGAAGGGGGTTCACTGGGCATGAGGGAGCCACCGCTGTCTTTGGCTAAGAGGCAACTGGCGATGATTCCCTGCTCTCTAGGTCTAGAGAAGTAATATCTCATAAAATGAATCGTGGATGGGAGGGCAGAGGCGACCCCTCTGGGCACGTAATTGCTAAGGCAGAGGTGGTTTTCTTTTTTCTTGGTCTGAGGAATATAAAAATCTACAAGTGAAACAGTAATGCAGTCTGACAGAAAGAAGCCATAAAGAAACTGGGAGGGAATGTGACCTTGGGGGCAAAGAGGTGGTACGATTGTAGGATTGTAGGATTGTAGAAGAAGAGTCGGTTTTTACACCCTTTTATACCCTACCTTAGGAGCTGCGGTGGCTCAAGTGGTTAAGACGCTGAACTGCAGGCTGTGGAAGGTCAGTAGTTCAGCAGTTCGAGACCCAAGTGTGCCGCATGACGGAGTGAGCTCCCGTCTCTAGTTCCAGCTCCTGCCAACCTAGCAGTTCGAAAGCAAGAAATTGCAAGTAGATAAATAGGTACCACTTCGGTGGGAAGGGAACAGCGTTCCGTGCGCCTTGGTGTTTAGTCATGCCGGCCACATGACCACGGAAACGTCTTCGGACAGCGCTGGCTCTTCGGCTTTGAAACGGAGATGAGCACCGCAACCCTAGAGTCGGACTCGACTGGCTTTCGAGCAAGGGAACCTTTACCTTTACCTTTTTTCCCTCTACCTTAAGGAGTCCCAAAGCGGCTTACAATCGCCTTCCCTTCCCCACCTTGTGAGAGAGTTCTGAGAGAACTGTGACTGGCCCCAGGTCATCCGGCAGGCTCCATGTGGAGGAGGAGAGGGGAATCAAACCAGGTTCTCCAGAGAGTCCACTGCTCTGGCAGGGGGGATTCCTGAGGAGTCACAGTTCTATCTCAGGTGCATGCTTGTCATCTTGTCTGGGGACTGGGCTATCGTGACTCTTTCTGATGACCTTTTCCTTCAGTTAGTAGTGGAGTAAAGTATCCCTCGCCTGAATGGCCCAGGCTAGCCTGATCTTGCAGAAGCTAAGCAGGGTTGGCCCTGGTGAGTACTTGGATGGGAGACCACCAACAAAGTCCAGGGCTGTTATGCAGAGGCAGACAATGGAAAACCACCTCTGAACATCTCTTGCCTTGAAAACCCTTTGGGGTTGCCATAAGTTGGCTGAGATGTGATGGCACTTTCCACCACCAGAGCAGAATAGGGGTAGAGTGTCAAACTCGGACTCTCGTTTGCCATGCATCATGGGGATTTGAGGCTGCAAGGGGAGGGGCATTCCAGAGGGAGGGGTGTGAGTGCGAGAGTGTGAGAACGGCTCTGTGGTCGTGGCAATGTAACTCTTCTAAGAAACCTCCCTTCTCAGGGATGACCTTGGGTACGGACTGTGCTTGCTTCGCTGTCATAGATAACATACAAATGAATTTACAGGTGGGGGTTTGGAGCATGTGAATGCTAGGCGGGATGTCTGTGGGGTGTGATTGGTTGGGACCCAGGAGGGCTTTATTTGAGTTATCTATAACTGTAGGTTTTGACGCCAGAACCTCAGTTCTGACACAGTACTGGTCTTAGCTTGGAACATCTTTATTCCTCAATAAACAAATCACTGCCAGAGAGTGTTGTTGAGAGTAACTTTGTCCAAGAATCTGACATGGAGCAGGGAACATTATTTGTTTTGAAATGATTTGTTGTTAAACTTTACATTACATTACATATTTGACTTATGTACCGCTCCTTCCCGGAGGCTCGGAGCGGTTTACATAGACATTTTAAATTACCTAACTAGGGCCACAGTGCAAGGGGAGGGGTGAGTGCCTACCAGGCACCTAAGCAGCCGTGAACTTCTTCTTGTTCTTTCCGTGGCGGGTTTTTGCTGTATTCAGGCGACGGTGTCTCAGCGGAGGTCTTCTCTCTCTCACATCGACTCCTTCTGGGGTGGTCCTTACGGTGCGCGGCGGCACGATGGCTGCAACCGCTGGTCTCCGTCCTGCAGGCTCCAACCGCACCATGTCACCACGCTGCCACGTCGCCCGAACCAATCACCGCCCGGGTCGTTCGCTGCTTGCCGCCTGCCCAGCGCCATGTTTCTCTGCCGGATCGCCGCTCACCGTTCACTGCCATTGTTCCGCCGCCCAGCCACCGCCGCCGCCCTCCAATTCATTGGAGGTAGGGTGCCCCCCACTCCTAGGACTTGGTACCCATTTATCTACTTGCCTTAAGGGTGTTCGAACCACTGGGTGGGCGGGATAAAGATAGATTCCTGACTATCTGCTTACTTTGTTCCCAAAGCTTCTAAAATGCACTGTTGATTCAGAACACACTATTCTGAATGGGCAGGTCCCAAGTGGCAAATTCAGGCATATTAACCTTACATGGTGAACCAGGCAAAACGATCACTGATGGAGACCATCCTGGGATCAAATAGCAGTCAGTCCCAGCCAGGCCAACAGAGAAGGTTTGTGGTCTCACCTGTTCCCTTGATGCATGCCAAGAGGGATGGGCCATTTATGGTCAGTCCTCGTCACTGTATCCCAAATTCCTTATTTTATTACTTTCTTCCCCTTGACAGGAGGTCTTGCCTTTGGCAGCTAATAAATAAAGCTGCATATAGAAAAGCCTCTGACCCCTTGTCCCAAGGAGACAATTCGATTATCTGATTATCTTTTTAACCTTTAGATAGATTGTTTTGCAGGCAGTTTCCCACTGTGGTACATATACAATTTGATCCCGTTAAAGAAGTTTAAGAGGTGAAGATGAGATCAAGTCTCTTACCTGTTTGGAATTGCCATATTTCCTAATCCACACAATGGTTTACATTTTGCTTTCTCAGATAGGTCCTCTTGAGGTGTGCATGTATGCACGTGTATTTATTTATTTTAATTTAATTAGAATATATAAGTACATAAGAGAAGCCATGTTGGATCAGGCCAATAGCCTATCCAATCCAACTCTGTGTCACACAGTGGCCAAACCCAGGTGCCATCAGGAGGTCCACCAGTGGGGCCAGAACTGCAGAACTTTCCCCACTGTTGCCCCCCAAGCCCCAAGAATACAGAGAAACACTTCCCTTTATACCTTGTGGCTAATAGCCACTGATGGACCATCTCTTTCCCCAATCCCCTTTTGAAGCTGTCTATGCTTGTAGCCACCACCATTTCCTGCAGCAGTGAATTCCACATGCTCATTACTCTTTGGCTGAAGTACTTCCTTCTATCTTTTCTAAGTCGACTTAGCCCACGAGTTCTTGTATTGTGTATCACCATGCTGCCTCTTCAGAGTCCTGCTTGAGGTGGATAACGATTAACTCAATATCTCTCCTTATATATAAAAGCCAGTTGGGGTAGCTTCTGGCCTATGGGGTGGCAGGATTCATGTGCAGCAAAATCAGTTCACCGGCTGACCTGCCACTCACACATGGGTCCCGGGCCACTGGCTAACTTGCCTGGCTGCTTGGCTCCCTCCCTCCCACACAGCCGCAGGCCAGCCGCTTACCCTCAGTATCCAGGAAGTCGCCGGACGGGAAGGACGCTGCGGTGCCTGGATGCTGGTAAGGGGGGAGGAGGCGGCCTACCACCACGCCCCAACTTCGGTCATGGACTGGAGGCGAGGGCCGCGGCGCGCTTCCTGCGGCCTGGCCCATGGACGCTGCTAGCCCTTCTTCCAGGGGGGCCTTTGGCCTTCCCTGCGCTGCCCCCGCCGTCACACCCTGACTCACCATAGGGAAAGGGCAGACCAGCATCACCGTGTTTCCCTTGCCCGCAGCAGCCTGGCCTGGGGAGGCTGCCGCCGGACTTCCGCGCCCCGCCTCGCTGCCCCGACGGCGTGCCCTGACTGCACTTGGGGAGGCAGCAAAATAGCCGTGCTTCCTGGGGCTGCTGCGCCCTCGCCCAGCCAGGCCGCGGGCCATTCTTTGGGGGGGCCGCCTCCACCCACCTTCCCTGCACCACCCATGGCCTCACTGGCTTGGCGGCATGCCCCAACTGAGCTTGGGGAGGCGGGTCACGGCCCCGCCGCCCTTCCTTCGGTCGCCATGGCCTGGACCGTGCAGTCTGCGGGACCTTCTTGGGGTGGGCAGGTTCGGCCTCCACCGGGCTTCACTTGGTCACCCCACCCGTGTGCCCCCAGCCCCCCGCCGTGTTGCTGGCTGCCCACCAACTGCGCAGGGCCTGGACAGAGCCACGCCATGGTTCCCTGGCCCGCTGGGTGCATCCCCAGCCACCGGGCCCTCACCCCAGGGTCTTCCTAGGGCCCGTTGCCTTCACTTTGCTGGGCAGCCAGCTCGCTTAAGGGAAGAGGGAAACGGCAGTCACGCTTGAGGCCATCTGTGCCAGGAAACCTCTTGCAGCTGGAGGTCCAAGCCCAGAGAGCTGACTGTGCTTCCCAGGAACCCTGTGTAAAGGGAGGAGGACGAGGCTGCTGGGGAGGGAAGCGTGCTTATGAGGCAGTGAACTGTGGGATGGAAGAATGTGGGACAAAACCAGCTATAGCCAAGAAGGGATATAGTCAGCTTTACCCCACATTTCCTGTCCTTTGGTATTATGGCAATAATTTTATACTGGGATGGCAACTCAGTCATCTAGACTCATGGCAATCCCAGATGAGTAGCCATGGTAGTCTGTAATAGAAAAATACAACATTGGCACCTTAAAAGACTAACCGCATTTATTCCAGTGGAAGCTTTTGTGAGTCAGAGCTTCTTTCATCTAATGCATCAGAGTACTAGGCATCCATCAGGGTGTTGCTTTTGCATCTTCTATATGGCATCAGCCTAAGGGAGTCATGCTCCAGAACATCTGATTTATGAAAAACTAGGAGCAAAGCCCATTGTAGGGACAATACAACGAGCAGTAGAAAGACAGGAGACTTCCCCCCCCATCCCATGCTTTCTCCCCCCTCCCCAGACCCCGGGGTTGCGGGGCGGCAACTGGCTTCCTGCCCAGCTGCGCCCAGTGGCCTCTGGGCAGCCTCCACAGCTCTCTGCCCCGGTGGCACTCCAGCCCCCATCTGCTCGCAGGCTGGCCGCCGATGTGCATCCGTCATCGTTGGTCCACGATGGCTGTGGCGGCAGGATCAGACTTGGCCCGATGACCCTGCAGCTGGTGAAGGAGCTGGAGCGCCCATTGCATCAGAGCAAACTGAGGCCCAGCCCCCCACTTCCCCCCCTCCCCAGACCCCAGGGCCCTGCTGCATCCGGCAGTCCCTGGGCCGCCTCCACGGCTCTTCACCCTGGCGGTGCACCAGTCCCCATCCACTCGCGGGCTGGCCACCGATGTGCATCGGGCCTTGGCAGGCCACGATGGCTAGGGCGGTGGCAGGATCAGGCTTGGCCCGACCACCTCACGACCGGTGAAGGGGCTGGGGTGCCCGTCATGTTGGAGCAAACTGAGGCCCGCCCCCATGCTTCCCCCCCTCCCCAGACCCCGGGGTCAAGGGAACAGCCCACCATTGGCTCCCTGCCCAAACGGGTCCGGTCGCAGGGCGGGCAGTCACCTGCAGTCAGCCGGGGCTGACGACAACTGGTGTGGCAGTGGCAGGAATGGCCTCGCCGCCTCCTAAGGCTCCAGCCGCTGGAGTGTCCATCCCATCCGGCAGCTCCCTGCATAATGAGGGTGAGAGGCAGGCTGGCAGCTCTGTGGGTGGGACTGAGCCAACGCAGCAAGGCAACTCAGCCAGCGGCCAGGGACCCGTTTCTGAGTGGCAGTTCAGGTGGCCAACTGATTTTGGCATGCATCGAATCTTGCCACCCCAAAACAGGATTATAATACAGGAGAGATTATGCTGGAATAAATGTGGCTAGACTTTAAGGGACCACAGGACTCGTAACTAATTGTAATGGATTTCAGTCCATTAGCAAGTTCTAAACAGCTAACTTTTATCTGTTCACTGTTTTAATAGTAAAATCCTTCCTTGTTCTAACACCCTTGACTTCACCATTCCCTTCTGTCCAGCCTTAGCTAACACACTCCTCAGCTGTCATTCCTTGCATCTTATTTCCCAAGATTCTAAAAGGGGTTTCCCTAACAGGGTGCAGGACAGCCCTTTCAGCCAATCATATTCCAGCTCCTTCCCAACCAACCAGATGTTTATATTACAATTTCATGTAACAGAACTCAGAACCCCTCCTAAATATATGTCCTGAAAACCAAAAGCACCTATTTAAAACTGTAATCAAGTCACGTTGTTACAGCGCTTTGCAAATGCAGTGAGGATTTCACTCTGTGGGTCAGATCCAGCTAGCTTTCTCACTCAGTCTTGCTTAATTCTCCTTCCTACTACGGTGCCTGCCCAATATGGCTTTTGCACATACAGGTCTCCTGATTCTCAGCATAGCTTGTTTGGTGGTCAGAAGGGACCCCTCCATTTTTTTTCACCAGCAGAAAAACTGGTTGGATCCAACCCACTTTCTCCTTATTGTAAACTACCACAATATTTGCTTAGATATTTATGCTCTGTTTTTCTCTCCAATGGGGATCTCAAGAGCCTTAACAACATCCATTGTATCCTCACCACATTAACCCCATGAGGTTAGGTGAGGCTGGAAGGAGGAGGAGGAGGAGGAGGAGGAGGAGATTGGATTTATACCCCATCCTTCACTCGGAGTCTCAGAGCACTTTACAATCTCCTTCCCTTCCTTTCCCCACAACAGACACCCTGTGAAGTAGGTGGGGCTGAGAGAACTCTGACTGAGAAATCCTCTTGAGAGAACAGCTCTGAGAGATCTGTGGCTTGCCCAAGGTCACCTAGCAGCTGTATGTGGAGGGGTGGGTAATCAAACTTAGTTCTCCCGGATTAGAGTCCACGCTCCTAACCAATGCTCCCTCTAAACTGTGGAGTCTTGTGAGCAAAAATCCTACTTTGTGAGCTACTGGCATTAAAGTGGTGAGCCGGCAATTTGGCTGCTGCATAAATTAGTTTGCTCTGGAGCCATCCTTCCTGAGCTAAGGCAAAAATGTGTGAGCCGGAGGCTAAAAATTGTGAGCTAGCTCACACTAACTCAGCTTAGAGGGAACATTGCTCCTAACCACTACACCAAACTAGCTCCCTCACCAAACTGGCCCAAGGTTACACAGTAGGTTTCCATGACAAAGTGGAGATTTGAACCCAAGTCTCTATGATCCCAGTCTGACACTATGCCACTCTGGTTATGAGCCAATATGTGAGTGATGGGCTGCATTTTGTTGTAACGGGTCATGAAATATGCAAGCTGTGCATTTAGATTTTAGATGTGTATATCAATGATTGTTATGACCTACAGCTAAACCCATAACATTTATTTATGCATATAACTCTGGTACCGCCATATAATTTAGTTCCACCGATTTCCATTTACTGTGAGCTTCAGTTATGTTTTGGTTGATTACAGGGGTCATTTCGTAGAAAAAGAGGTGCAGGAGCTCATTAGCATAACTCATTAGCATAACTTATTTGCATATCCCACACCCCCTGACATCACCGGAAGTGTGTCAGAAGGCAACACCCACCGCTCAGGCTCCACTGTTTTGGATTGCTAGCTATTGGGGGGGGGGCGTGCAGATCTGTCCTCGCAGCGGAGGGAGAGCTTGTACCTGAATAAAACTTGGCCTTAAAGGTGCCACTGGACTGTTTTGGACCGGGGGGGGGGGTGGGGGTCTCTGCAGCTTACCTGGCTGCTTCTTGCTCTGACTGAGGGCTGCTGGGAGCAGGGGGTGGGGCTTGTTGCATGTGACTGCCCCCTGGGCTCTTTACTGCTGGAGCTCCACTCCTGTGGGCTCCTGCAGGAAATGACCCCTGTTGTTTCATTCATGGAAGGAAAAAACACCCATTTATTAAAGAATAAAATTCTGATTTATGAAGCCACCAAAACCAGAATATTGACTCTTGGGCAAAGCTGGCCCATGAAATGGCTTTGAGCAGCTTTCCCTTTAATCAATTCGATACGTCATAGAGGCCAGATTAAACCCCCAGTTCTGGAAAGCAAACTCCAGATAAAAACAGCGGACACATTTTGTGAAAGATATTTTCCAGTGATTAAACCAGTGATTAAAGAAGGCGAGTAATCCTAGCAAATGGGGATGAGCTGCTGGCATGAAAAACTATGCGAAGGATGACACACACCCCCATCCGCAGTCCAGATGTTTTGAAGGTGATAACACAAAATGATAAACAAGCTGGCCAATATGCATTTTTTTAAGATCTCGGAGAAATGTTAAGATCCGGGATAATAGTCCGAATGAAGAACATCATGGGGAGACACTGAAAAGAAGCCACAAATGCAGTCTGGCACTGCATTAAAGAAAGATGGCTTAAATTTGATGTCCCTTCATGTTTTGAATTAAGCGTCCCTTAATGTTATTTAATCTAAACCAGTAAACAATCCTCTGGTCATCAGAGAACAGGGACAGCAGATGAAGCGCCACGTCCAACCTCACTAAGAGCCAGATTACACACGACGAAGTCCTTGCGTCCCCCATGGGTCCTGTTGGCCAGACATGTTCTAGGATTTCTGTGTGCGGAACTTTACTTCCAGATGTATATAGATTTGGGACCGTGCTACACAGGAAGAAGGGTCTTTCTCCACTTTTTAACCAACCCGAATGGCCCTGGGGATCTGCTTTCTGCCTTATTGAACTGATTGGTAAATGTAAATTTTCCCAGGAAGGCAAAAATCAACTCCTGGGGCCAATTCAGATCAGAGAAAAAGCTTGGGGGAGGTGGACAGTGACCTCAGGATGGGGAATTGTTGCTGTGCGAAGGCAGCCATAGATAGGCCACCAAGAACTGCTTGTCTGTTGTCCTCTTGCAACTTGTATTTGGGGCTTAGTTTTTAAAGGTCTGTGGTACACAATGCTAGAGAAAGAAAGTATTGGTTAAATAACGAATTACAGATCTGTGTTTCAATGTACTGTTTATTTCCTGGGCTTTCTTTTCTAGAGTCCAATAGGGATGACTAGGGTTGCCAAGTGGCACTTACCTTGCCGGCGGGGGACTCCCGTGCGGATCCCGACGCTGCATGCACATCACAGGGAAGTGACGTCATGACACCGGGCACGCTGGGGGCGGGGCCATGACCATACAAGGGAAAACCATAGAGTTTTCCCTTGTATGGCTGTGGCCCCGCCCCCAGCGTGCCCGGCGTCATGATGTCACTTCCCTGTGATGTGCATGCTGGGGCGGGGTTCCCCCCGGGGCCCGATTCCCCGGCGTTGGGGAACGGGCCTCTGGGGCGGGGGGATTTATGCCCCCCGGGGGGACTTGGCAGCCCTAGGGATGACAGCCATACTAGAGATTTTATCACTTCATTCAGTGCTGGCTTCATAAGGCTGTGGTCAGACGTGCCATTTGACACAGAATTTGACTTGCAATTACGCAATCACACATCCCTTCGTGCTGCGGGCTGAGCCCGTCACTGTGTGATCAGATACCCCATTTGGGTGAGTGGGGTTTTTTTTTGCCTTTTGTTTCCCATGCACATAAACGAGGAATTGAACCTCTGAGTGGAGAGTTCCCCATGGAGTACATGGTTATGCGCATACTGCTAAATGGGGGGGGGGGGAAGGCACCCAGTCGGGATGGAATGGGCAGACCATTCTGACAGCTTGAGAGCGTGCCTGAGTGATCAGACTAGGGAAATCCCATCTGTGGCCCATTTGCAAGTGTTAGGACCAGACTTTCCCCGGTGTCTTTTAACTCCGTTTCTGTGGTGGGGCAGCACCGGGTGCTGATGACTGTGGGACCTTTCCCAGATGTTGCTGTCTGATCGTGCACTTTAGATCTGTAAGGCATTCGCAGCTATGTGTCAGGTTCCACAGCCAACAACTGAGTACACGCTTATCAGAAAGGTTATACTTTATTGCAGAGCTACAGATGCATTAACAAAGTCACTGTTAAGAATGGCGTCGCCCCTACAAGCATAATGGGATATAGGGTATTCATATGCACCCTCCCCTTTTTAGGCCAATTAGCTACATTCCCGTGTGTGGGAGAAGGAGCTCCAGACCGTTAGAGCCGAAGCTGAGAACCGAAAGCGCTCCCACGGTTCCCTAGAATCCAAGACACTACACACCACCTGCAAGGCCATAGATAAGCAAGCATTACAGAAGCCAAAAAAGAATGCAGCAGACTTGGCAAGCGAGCACCCCACCCCCAACCCTTATGGCAGCATAGCTGACACTATGTCGGATCTAAAGGCATGTCTGACCACAGCTATAATGCGGTTTTTTCTATGTCTAACAGTCTATTGACTTTAAGATCTAGATGGGATTGGATAATGCTAGTTTTAACACATCTGGTAAAGTCAGGGGTTATGAAGCTAGTGGTAAATTTTGAAAGGGCTCTGTGTGTGTGTGAGAGAGAAAGAGCGAGAGAGAGAACAAGAGAGGAACTGGTAAGTTTATAGATTCAGATGGGTAGCCATGTTGGTCTGAAGCAGTAGAACAAAGTTTGAGTCCAGTGGCACCTTTAAGACCAACAAAGTTTTGTTCAAAGTGGGAGCTTTCTTGTGCATGCAGACTTCCTCAGACACATTGAAATGGAAGTTATCAGTCCATCAGAGGTCATTTCGGGGGGGATCGCGGGGGATCGCAGTTCCCCCAGGTGAGGTACAGGGGGGCAGGGCACATGGCGAAGCCCCGCCCCCTGCTTCCGGCCGCCCCACTTCTGGCCCTCATTCAGCCAGGGGTTGGCTGTAGAGGAGGGAGGGTATGTGGCTTCCTCCCTGCCTCTCCCCACCCCTGCCTGCCTGGGGCCGGGGAGGGCCTTCGCGGGGCTTCCTTGCACTCCTGCCGGCCTTGCAGGTCCACCACCGGGCCCCTCATGGGGCTCGGCAGTGGAGCTGCAAGGCCGGCGGCGGTGGCCGGGACCGTTGGGGGCGGGGTGTGTGGCCTTATGACACACTTCCGGTGATGTCAGGGGGTGTGGCCTTATGACACACTTCCAGTGATGCCAGGGGGAGCGGCATATGCTAATGAGTTATGCTAATGAGTCCCCCTAGCTCTTTTTCTACGAAACGACCCCTGCAGTCCATAAATAGAGGTAGAGGGTGAACAGCACATTAGCGTACAGCATAATTAAGATGTTTTAACAGACGTGAGAACCAAACAGGAATAACAAGCTAAATTTATATGTAACCCTTTGGATCCAATCCGGGTGGTGGGTGGGACACAGTGAAGTAAATAAATATGTCGAAATTGGAGACTGTTGTGTAATTGTATCCTTCTTAATTGTGGGATGCTAAGAGTAATTAAAACATATTCATTAAGTTGTATTATGTTATGTGCTAATTTACTGTTTGGCCTCCAGCTGTATGTAACTGATAACTTCCATTTTGATGTGTCTGAGGAAGAGTGCACGCACACAAAAGCTCACACATTGAATAACTTTGTTGGTCTTAAAGGTGCCTCTGGACTCAAACTTTGTGGTAAATTTATCATTATTGACGTGGCGTGAATTTGTGTGTCCAGAGAACAAGCGTCTAGTTTATGTATGGGTGTTTTATAATTGTCATTGTTTCATATCTATCCAAGATTCCTCTGGTTTCCCCATCTTTATTCAGTCTGTTCAGGTCTGTATGCAAATTCTGTGGCTATTACTTGTGGACAGAGATGACGGCTACATATCCAGTTCAGAGATGTGCCTTGACTTTCATGAGATCGGTTCCTTTGATCTTCGCCGACAGTGACAGAGCGTTTTCCCGCAGATGTAACATGGAAGAGCTGTGCTTTGTGATACTGAGAGAGGATGGTAAACATCAAATTCAATATGATTTGGAACTAGAAAAACAAACTAAATTGGCCCCGGTATCTACGGTTCCTGATTCTGGGTTGGGAAGTTCCTGGAGATTTTGGGGGTGGAGCCTGGGGAGGGTGGGGTTTGGGGAGGGGAGGGACCTCAGCAGGGCATAATACCATAGAGCCCGCCTTCCAGAGCAGCCATTTTCTCCAGGGGAACTGATCTCTATATTATTTATTGTTTACTTTCATTTATTAACAAGATTTTTACCCCTCCTTTCTGCCCTCATAGGGCTACCGAGGGAAGCTAAGAAAAAAACATACATAGGCTGCGGTCACACGGAGCATTAGCCACGCTACAGAGACGGAAGATAGGCGGATTTTCTGGGCACGATCAAACCGCAACATCTGGGAAGCGTAGAGCTCCCGTGGCTAACCTGAGGCTTCCCGTCGAAGATGCACCGTAAAAAACTAGTACCTCCGAGGTACTAGTTTCTGGAAACCGCGGGGCAAGGGCGGGCGTCTGATCACGTTTCCGGTGGTAGCTCGTGGCATCCGATGCCTGCCCACGTCCCATCGCGAAAAGGGGGCGCGTCCCGAGCCACCCGACCCCGCAGCAGCTCGCCCCATGCCCACACTTTGGTTAAACCCCCCCCCCCGCCGCGCCACTTCTTCGCCACGCCACAGGATTGACGTATGATCGTTACCTTCCCTGAACCACGGGACGTCAGTGGGATGTTTGATCCGGCGGCCGCATGGTAGTTCAATCCGGGGCAAACAGCCACGCTCCCCCCCCCCCCCGCGATATCCGGCCCGTGTGACCGGGGCCATAGTAAAGTATCATCTTTAAACCAACACACCAAGACATCCTTAAAACAAGTGAAAACTAAAGCTAAAATAAGTACAAAAGATTTTAAAATGTTAAAACATTGGGGAGGAAGGCGGGATCACTGAGGGAAGTTACACACACGATAATGGGGTAAACAGTTGGCGAAACTCATTCTGTACCTGAAGAGCACCCAGCTTTCGACTTCTTCTTCAAATGTCTGCAGAGTAAACTCCAGGAGTAAAGTTCATTCCTGGAAGCTATGAAATAAATCCTGTGCCTGC